>NC_057730.1:52496856-52546254 GCF_004010195.1 Chiloscyllium plagiosum | reverse complement strand
CCCCCCCCCTCGCCCTCACTCTGTAGGTATTTTACCTAGTGTAAGGACAGTAGAGTTCCAGTGAGTTTGGGTTTATGCATAAGCAGTATCTGCACAAGCAGTCAGCACGGATTATGGACATACACTGCAATTTTTCAAAGTCATGGATTTCTTTTCTGCAGCAAATTATTTATCTCAAAGTTTGGTTTTTTGGATATTGTCGGTTATGTGTGAAATCCAATATTAGCACGACACATCTTAACATTTCGTACTATGGTAACTATTAAATGCTTTTCCTCCTGACCAGTATAGTCATGTTTCTGAATCCGGGCACTGTCCTTTGCTGACTACCCAGAATTTAAATGTCATCATTCGGTGAAGTAATCCAGTAACATTTTTCTCCAGTTTTGCAGCACCACTGTAGGCGCTTACTCTATCAAGATTATCCTCTTTCCTCCACCTTGTGATTACCTGAGGCCTATGATCGAGAGGAAGTTAGACATCTTCAAGCCATCAAACTGACTCAGGAAATTTGATTGGAATTGGTGGTTCACCAGATGCCACAAATACATGCAAAGAAATGTTTTAACTTTGTATGCTTGTTTGAGAGTAGTTCAACTTCTGGTTTGAAAAAAAGAGTTAGAGCTAAATCTTAGACTTAGACAAAAGAACGAAGTTGTAAGCCATCAGTAGTGTGAGCCTGGTATCTTTGGTTGAAGGGGAAAATGCAAAAACACAAGGGAATGTAGGGATGTCATGAGCATCCTGGTAGGCTCAGTGTATGACCACTATGACAGCAAGTGAAAAGTCCAGAGATGCAGCCTGGTCTGGTCCATGATTACAAAGATAGTTGCAGTGCAGGTCATGATACAGCATTGAAGTGCAGAAAAAACTCTGCAAGTGAATTGGAGGTGTATCTTGAAGGTTCTTTTGAGGCTGGTGCATGTCGGGTGCCAATGACCATGAATATCGGCTGTGTGTGGCTGGCACCCAAGTTGTTGGTGCCCAATTTCCAACACTGAGGTTGTTTCAAGCAAGTGGTGACTCGAATCCACCAGGTGCTAGCTCTGAGTTCTTTGTCAGAATTTCTCAAAATTTGGCTTTGTTGGGTGAGCTTAATAAGCTGGGAGTCTAAATATTAATGAAGCTATTGTGCTGTTAAACAAGCAATAATGACCATTAGTTAGCATCTTGATATTGTCTGGAAAGAATCTTGCCACACCTCTTGTGATGAAACAAGATGATCTCAATATTGAAATGGGCGTTGCACACTTGTTGCCTGATTTCAACCGCAGGTGTCAACATAGCCCAAATCACTCGGATCCCTGTCAGATTTCACCCATGAATTCTGTTTACCACAAATTCAGTGTAATTGATTATGTGCCTGTTTGTACTTCACATAACCTTTCCCCCACTCTGTTACACCTAACTTTCAGTGTAATTTTCCGAATCGTTGATGTTTTACATATTTCCTCTTCAATTCAGCAGATGACATTAGCAACAAGATGTGAGGTGCTTGGTCTTTATCGAAGAATTTTCAGAATAGCAAGAACATGGCAGTCACTATCGGGACAAACAGAGGACACTTTGAAAGAAAAAGATTACATCATCACAGAAGCCAGAACATTGTTCAAAAAAAATAAAAATGTCAGTCTCAATCTTTTAATTCATGCATGTTTACTGCATTTATATATATATATTAAAGTTATAATGTAATAGGTTTTGAGCAAATTATTCCTTTCTTTTCTTGTCCAACCACTATTCCCTTTGACCCTATAAATCCAGTTCTTCTGTCATTAAATCTCCTCTGTCTTCTGCCCAAGTCACAGACCTCTCTTTGTCCCTTATTTGACTCACACCTAAATATCTATCAGAGATTATTCTCAGGTTGAGTATTCCTACTGGAGGTTTAATTCTAGACTATGTTTTGCCAGTTTCTGCTCAAATGTGCAATTATTTTACTATTTTGACACTCAAGGTCACTTTAAGGTGACTCATGTAACCTGGTCATTTAGCTTAGTTGGAACAATGTTGTAGCACCAGCAGTGGAGTCCCTACATCTGAGCTATGAGGTCTGGGTTCAAGTCCCACCTGCTTCAGAGGTGTGTAGTAACATCTCTGAACATGCTGATTGAAACCAAAAATCTCTCTTTCTAAATTGATTGCTGTCCATTGTCTTGAGTCATGGTATATATTTGATCACAAGTTTGTTATTGCTTGTAATTCTGTACCTCCAAGGGTTTTTACATGTTCTGTCATTATTTCAAATGTAACAAAACAAAGAACTGTCCATGCTGGAGATCTGAAACAAAAACAGAAATTACTGGCAAAGCTTAGCCAATCTGACAGCATCTGTGGGAGAAAGCAAGAGTTAACATTTCAAGACTAGTGACTAATCATCGGAACTACTGTTTATATGTCTTACTAGCCTGGAGAATTTCCTATACTCCATTTCAAACCAATCCTTACTCTGATATTGTAGTCCTTTAGCCATTGTTTAATTCTAAATCTTGAACACTTCCTAGAGTTGGATAATGCTGATAATAATTTAAATGTATAAAAGTTGTCAAACTAAATTTGTTAATTATGCTTCACAATTCAATCCATCTCAATTTTATCCATTTCTGAGACTTTCATCCCTCAGCTACTTTCTTTCTCTCTCCAGGATGAGCTATGGATATGCATTACAGGCTTAATGACTTCTGCAAACACCTTGATTATGCTACTTTCTCTCCAAGCCTGCATAATGATTCCTGTTCTATTCTCCATGTTTTTTGGCATCTGCTCTCACAACACCATCTTTCCTATTGTATGGTTGCTTAATGATGAAGCAGAATTATCTAAACTACTGACAATACAAACTGCACATTCTATTCACAGGAAATAGATTCAGTATTAAGAATTTTTTACAATCATGCACAAAATGCTACTATTAACATGTGGCCACAATTCAGCCTTAATAATGTAGGCATGCTATTCACCCATGCTTTCAGATGTCTACTAGCAGGGGATAAATAGATAAGTGCAAGAGCCATAAATTTTTTTTTCTACCCTGTTTTGAGTTTTTACCGAGCTCCTGACCTTGAGTGGTATGGGTATTGAAGTCTAATGTGATATGAATTCTAATTTTTACTTTAAATAATGGGCATTTATATATTCCCTGTAGCACAGAAATACAGCCCAAGGCACTTCACTGAAAGGTAACTCTACAAAAATAGATACAGAGCCAAAGAAGCAGCTTTTAGGAATACAGAAACAGAAGTTTTGATTTAAATGAGTAGTGAAAGGGAGGATCTGGAAAAAAAAAAGTCAGTTTCGAGGACAAGGAAACTGCACACTACAAGCACAGTCACAATGATTGTCTTTTGTGATTTGGTTAGGGCTATTTCCATTTGGTAAAAATGATGTGACTATTCATTTAATTCCTAATCAATAGTGAGGCCACACTACATGAGTAATACATCTCATTAATCTTTATGCTGGATGATCTCTGAATAAAAATTTCTACACTTATACCTGTACACAAACTATTCTATCTGTTGTCTGCTCTGTACCTGATGATCAAGCAGTTCCTTAAGCCTGAAGTGAGCGCATTACAATATTTAAAGTTTGAATTGTAAGTAGTGGTAGCTTAATGTTTACACAAAGGCAAACACTACAGGTGCTAGAAATCTGAAATAAAAACAGGTCTGGCAGAATCTGGAGACCAAAACGATTAACGCTTCAAGTTGATGATCTGTCATCGGACACACACCGCTGTCTTTTTTTCACTCCATGAATACTGTATTTCTATGTATTTTCAGAATTTTCAATTGTTACTTGTTTGTAATGTTTTGTTTTTTTAATTACCTGCAATGTTATTTGACTTCTTTTCTAGTTAACAGATGCAGAAGCAATTAAAATCTGCATACAGGAATGTCAAACAAGGATAGAAATGGGTAAGAATCACTTAAGAATTTATCAATACTTGTAATTTCTTACACAAGTAACTTACAGGGTCTACTGTTTGTTTTTGAATTACCTTTAATTTCTTTTGCAGGACTACATTACAGAATTCCATATCCCAGACCAGTAAGTTACCACCTTTACATTGAAACATGTTCTAAAATTTCTTTGCTCAATAAATTAACAGCTGAGCTTTAGAGGTGACTGATCATCCTTGACATCTAGGCTATATTTGACTGCTTGTAGCATCAAGGAGCTGTAGCAAAATTCAAGTCAATGGGAGTTATGCAGAAAATTCTCCACGATTTTGAGTTATACCGCAGAAAGGAAGATATTTAACATAAAAGATTAATTGTCTCAGTCTCAAGACACCTCTACAGGAATTCCTAAGAGTAATGGCCTAGGCCCAACCATGTTCAACTAATTTATCAATGACTTTCCACTCATCATCCGATCAGAAGTGGGGATGTTCATTATTGATTGTAAGGTTTGATTCCATGACTATGACATTGTCAGGCTATTGCTTGACACCTTTCCCAATTCTGGTACAAGACCTCATAGGAAGGACTTTACAGGGTAAATGTGTTTTACTTTGCTGCTGTTTCTGATGTCTAAATTGATGTTGGGGTGGGGTTCATTCAGTTTCATCCCTTCTCTTAGATTTTGTAGTGTATGATAAAACTGAATGGCTAGGCCTTTAACCTCAAAGACAACCAAATTGCTATGGATCTGAAGCCAGATCTGTTAAGGAAAATTGATGTTGTACCATAGAGGATATTAGTGCACCAGATGGATTTCTCCAGTAATCAACAATGGTTTCATTGTTGCTTTTAATTCCATATTTATTAATTTAATTGTGCCATGGTCGGATTCAAATCTATTTCTTTAATGTATTAGACGCTCTCTGGATTATTCTTCCAATGACATTTCTGCTATGCCACCACCTCCCCTTCTTATAATAGATTTAAATTTCCAGCAGAGAAACTTAGGTGATTAGGTTTGATGTTATACAGAATACTGTTATGTGGAAAATCTTTTGCTTTAAGTATTTACAATGGCTGCAAAAATTAGCAAAAGAACTGTAATCAGATACTGAATTATCAGCTAGCTCTTCACGTTCAGACCAGTGTAATGAATAAGTGCTTATTTAAAATATAACCTTTTAATAAAACTATAAGGTTGAATGGAGTAATTAAAAATTAAAATGTGTTATTGGTTAAATTTGGTGGTCTTAGGCTACCAGAAAGAAAACTGTTTTGTCAGAGGACTAGTCAGAGTTGGACTATAACACGGTAGGCCCAATTTTCTGACCTTGCTTCTGTTGAGTAATGTTTCTTGGAAACACTGAAAATACCATTAATTCTTAAGCACGTGCGCTGATTTGAAATTACAGCCTGGAAACAAAAGGCTACAAGGTGCAGAAAAATAAGATTAGTTGTGACCTTTGAAATTGGACTGCCTCAGGATCGGGCCTGTGGACTACAGGAGATCGAGGGTCCTGGGCTGTCTCCTTATGCTGAGACTGAAGCCTAACATGCAGCTTGTCTGCCTGCAAATCTAGTCACTTTGGTCTTGGCTGCTGTCATTCCTGAGAGGATGAAGTGCGAAAGAAAGACAGTGTCAAAAAGCGCTTCTGAGATTGTCAGGGATGAGGGGATCTAACCCTAAATAACTAGTAAATCTGGTACAAATCTGGCAGTACACCTCATTAGTGTCTCGTAATGATTCTCTTGTAAATAAACCACTTGTTAATAAGTGGTGACTTTTTAAAATGAACTTCAAAATTGGGAATGAGACAAGCATGTTTTACAAACCAATACCATACAATGAATTATGCAGCAAACAAAAACCAGATAAAGTAGTTTTATTGTAAATGATTAGTATATGATACAACCCTTTCTCTGTTCATAAATATCCCACTGGGAGACAATGCAGCTCTTTTTACATTTCAGAAATACAACCACCAATTACTCAATTAACAAATACAAAAATTCAGCTTACTTTTAAATTTTGAAAAATGTTTTAAAAAATATAATGAACCTATTTAGTGATGTTATGAAATCTGTCCAGAGCAGACGGGCGTTGAACCCTTATATTCTGGTTCACAAGTAAGAATGTAACCAATGAGCCCTTACCACAAGACCCCTTAAGTGCTCAGCTTTCTCTTTTCTTTAATAGTTCTAAAAGGGTGAATTTTGAGACTGTCTTCAGCTCCATTCAGTCTGATGTCAAATGGATTGAAGTGGGGATAGAGGAAAACATCTCAAGATCTTGTAGAGTGCAAATTTATATCCATAGGTCTCTTCATGGACTTAGTTGTAATGTCAAATAAACTAATGTAGATGATTTTAATCAACTTGTTCAGAAATGTTATCTAGGCTTTCTGAACATGTCTTCAAGTACAGGTTAAGGATGCCTCAGTGAAATGTCTGTCAGCACTGTGACAGCATGGTAGACCCTTAGTACTGCTGTGTCTACTAATGTGCAGCCATGATTACATACTCAAATTTTGAACTCGCCGTCTTGTGAGCCAAAGACAAACATTGAGCCGTACCTAACTCTTCAGAACTCGGATCCTTTTCTTTGTAGAACCACCATTAATTGCTCGTTTCAAGAATTAAACAAATAAATTGCAAGAAGTGCCCACCAGTGGCAGTGCAACAATAACAAAAATAAATAATGGAGAAAGAAACTACGGTCTAAATCAAAATGAAGGTGGAGTTAATGCATTCCAGCCCACGTGCCCACTTCTCTCTCAGTGGTTTGAGTTTTGGTGGAAACAATGTGCTCGCTCTATAAGGACACCTGGACACAAACAGAACTCAGCTTTTTTTTTAAAAACCCACCACCAAACCTCCCAATTGACAATTTTTTAAAAATTGAATTACTGGATTTAAAGCCTTAACTCTTTTTTTTCTCTCTCTGTGGATACTTGCGCATCTATTGAGTTTGTCCAGAATTTTTTGTTTCAAATTTCCAGCATCCACAGTATGCTTTTATGTGAGCCAGGAGGTCTGGACTCAAGGCCCATCTGCTCCAGAGATGTCATAACACATCTGAACATCTTAAAAAAGAAAGTCTGTTTGACCTGCCTTTCTAACTCTGATGCAGTAATGTCCATCAAACCATACATGCTAAAGCTGCCAGATTACTGGGTGTCAGATAAGGAAGGTTCAGCCTGTATTTTTTGAATTTGACTGCAATGCAACATTTTGAGATATAGATTCACATCATACCTTTAACCTTCTCCATATTATTTACAGATACATTTGCCTCCTATGGGACTTGCTGATAAAAAGGGACGTAAATTTAAACTGCAAGAAAGGCTGAGAAAAATTGCTAAACCAGTTTATCTACAATCACACGAGGAGATGTAATGGTGGCTGGGATCATCTACTTTTAAACTGTTTTCTTTGATCACGTGAATATGATTTATTGCTTGTGGTTTATATTGTACTTTATTTCTGAAAGTAAAATTTCTGTTCTGAAAAGAAAATGGCCTCCAGCAAACTGTTTGAATCAGGAAGTTTCTACAATTATTAGAATGTAGAAAATCCTGAAACAAAGTATTTTTCAGTTAATTTATTTAATGTTGAAAAGTATTTTCAATGCAAAAGCACATAGGGTTCTTGTAGCACAGTGATAATATCCTTCCTCTGAGCTAGGAGGCTCAAGTTAGAAGTGTGTAGGAACATCTCTGAACAGATTGATTAAAGAATATCTAAGAAACATTTTGATACATTGACCAAAGAACAATTTCCTGTGCTATACTATTTTGTCTGAGCATTTCTGGGCCTCTGTAGTATGAGAGTAGTATAGTGCAGTGGAAAAGCAAATCTGTTACTGAGGATTTGCATATTGCTTTTGGGTCAGTTTCCTTGAGGCTCCATATTTTGTGCAATATATACTCAAAAATCAGTGTTATCACTAGGTTGTAGTACTTTGACTTTTTTTTCCCCTCGGTGCTTCAACTTTATTCATTCTTAGGGCATGAACACCATTGTCAATGCCAGCATTTATTCATGTCCCTGGTAGCCCTTGAGACAGTGGATCTTAATGTTGAAGTCCAAGCGTCAAAGTCCCCACAATGCTGTTAGAAGCTGAAGGCTTCAAGTGTGACTGTAGCAGTTGCTGCCATGATGAAAATCCGCTGACCTCTGATTCATTAACTGCTCTCTGGTTAGGTTTGGTTTTTGGATTAGAACATGTGGGAAACTTGAAGCTGTCCAGATAATTGCCTGATTGCTTCCCAGAGAGAAGCAACATAGCTTCTCCAGCCAAAGAAGGGAAGGGAAAGTACAGTACAGGACAGGACGGTACGGTGTTGTAACTCATTCATCTCTGACTCGTGACTTTTGTCAAACACAAATAATTTTATTTTATTATCATTACTTTATATATCAGAGTAATGAACAGTGTACAAAAGATGCTTTTTGACATAATAATATTTACTTCTACTTTCCAGTTTTCAAGGTGAATATACCTGATCAATTCTCCTTTTAATCATCCAATTGGCAAAGAGCTGCCACACCACGATTTATCCAATGCTGTTCTGCTTTATCTGAAGAAAGCTCTATTGAAAGTACATAATTTGTTGAATGGCCAGTTGTGGATAAGGTA
The DNA here is from genome assembly GCF_004010195.1 of Chiloscyllium plagiosum. Classification (NCBI taxonomy): domain Eukaryota; kingdom Metazoa; phylum Chordata; class Chondrichthyes; order Orectolobiformes; family Hemiscylliidae; genus Chiloscyllium; species Chiloscyllium plagiosum. The sequence continues at coordinate 52,537,710 of NC_057730.1, read as the reverse complement.
CCTCTGCGTGCACTGGTTTTGTACACTGGACAGAAATAGACATTCTGATGCAGAAATGTTGCACTCACTCCTGGTTTAAGCCAGATAATGGGCATAGAATCAAATAAAATTTTAGGTAATGACTCCCCAATGACCATATTTTCTCTATCCCAGCGAGCACCTTCTAAAAACAGACCCTTAACATAAGCTCCATCTTTTGGCTTTTGGTGCATATCATTTTCTTCTTTCATGACCTAGAAAATGTGAGAGAAACAAGTCTAAGGTAATATGATTCTGTAAAACTTAAGCCATTTTGGCTACATGCCAAGGATAACAATCTTGCATAAGAAAAAGAACACTTGAATGCAAAGAAAAATACGTTTGCTGAATACTTTAAAAACATTTTTTGAAGAGGGATGCGAAGATTAAATGTAAACTTGATCAAAACTGTAAAGGATCAAATATCCTATTAGTATGTATTACCTAAGTTTATAATAGAAAGTGATTCAAGCAAGGATTCCATCTTGGAGAAATAATTTGAGGGAAAAATATAGAAGGAAAGGGAAGGAGAAGCCTAGAGCAAGAACAATGCTTACCTCAAATTCAAACCCAATGTGATCAATGGGTATCGTATATTTTCTTGCATAATTCTGAGAGACACCAGTCAAAAAAGATTGAGTAAAATAGAATCCAGATAACCAAAATACATTGGGTGGTCCTTTATTAATCCATTCCTGTTTATGAAAGACATTAATAAATTGGTGGTATTATGACATTTATATCAAATAACAACTTCCATTAATTAATGTCTTACTACTCTCATGCTCTTTTATGCACAATGGAAACATTCCATCCTTTAATTTTAAATGTCACTGGTTTAACACATTGACCAATTCATGGCGAAAATCTAACCCATCAATACTTAAACAAAAATTTATTCTGAACTGTACACTTCCTAAAACTCATTGTCATCAAATAATAGTTACGCTTCTTTCATTCCAGCAATTATTCCAATCTAGTTCTCCTATTATTACTATTTACTGTCAGAATAAATTTAAACAAATATATGGAAACCAAAACAAAGACCTGTAATTAATAACTTTCTAAAGAAAATCAAATAGGATCTTGATGAGGAAGATTCCCTCCATTTCTATTCTTGCCAAAAGTTCCCAGTGATTTTGGAAATTCATGATATTTCAGATTGAAATGGGCTAGTTTAAGACTTTTTTTTCTCCTAGGGTCAAGTAAAATGCACAATGGATAAAAAGTAGTTTGTAATTTCTTGGTTGTCTTATCTCAAATCCGCAACATAATTTTCAATATGGTTCCGGGATTACAATTAATATTCAGTATTTTATGCAAATTATTTGTTGTGCACAACAAAGGAACAATGTATAACTATATTCTAGTGAATAAAATAAAATCACTGCACATACTGGAAGTCTGAAATAAAAAAAATGTTAGACACTCAGCAGATCTGGCAGCATTTTAGAAAGAGAAACACAGATAACAATTCATTTGATTCCTTCAGAACGATATTCTAGCAATGTTGAAGTCCTATTTGAATCATCAAATTTGGCCAACAGATAATAAATTTATCTTAAAATATTCCAGCATGTAGATAACTTGTAATGAATCCATATTTATGATCGTGTTTTCTCTTAAGATAGCCAGCAATATAAAACAATTATTACAGCTCAACTCCATATAAAGGTAAAAGTCTTCGCTCATTCACGACATTGTGCTATAGGTTTAATAAATATATGGTACCTGGAAAAAATGTAACCTCAGAAGAAGATCTACCACATAACTGCCAAGGGGTTTCAGAGACGGGTAGGATTTTGCTGCCCACATGGATGGAACTTTTCCCACCAGCATGCTATCAAACACATTCTCGAGTTCAGCAGACATTACCACAAGTCCCTTAATGGCCTTCCGTATGTTTATGAGACTGCTGCGTACAACTTGAGTGAGTCTGAAAGAGAAGTTATAGTAGTATGTAGAATGTTTTCATAAATGTCATTAAAAATTTGGTGTATTCTCATTAAACCATTCATAACAGAATCAGTTCTTAACAAAATTTTCCAAATTTATTTATATCCATTTCAGATGCTGCATCTCATCACCATTCTCGGGAAATATTTGGACAAATTGAAGAGGATGGTGTAACGGATCTTCTCACTTTGCTTTGTACCTGAGGACAGTATTCCTCAAGATAACAGAAGAAAAATCATCTTTCAAAGTCAGTATTTCTCTTGCCTCTGCCAACCATAGCGTAATATCCTTGAAGTTACTCCCCTCAATCAGCACAGTTTAAAAACTCTTAAGAGTACATTGGTTATAGATAAATTCAAATAGCACGCAAGGCAGAGACACTTGCATCCATGTTAATTATATTCCCGTATGAAGATGGGGGGGGTGGAGCAGTTCCACCTGCTAGCTGGGAAGCACAAACTGTGTCTTGTCTTTGGGAAGGTCTATCACATGCCACTGATGCATTTAACTGAAAACACCAGAGATGGAAGTCCAACTGACTGTAAACCACTGGCCAAAGACTAAATACTTTTTGATTGGCAATGGAAGCCATGATTGCTGCTTTTACAATATTCACCCAATGATCCAAGATCCAGGCCATACGAAGGATACATCAAGGTGGGATTTACAGGCGGGAAGTCAGCAGCAACATGGATGTGTTGGTCTTGACAAACCACACCCCACTTCCCAATATCACATCTTTCAGTCATGAACAGAGTACCCTTCCCCTCTCCCAGAAGCACTGAAGCAAATTTGTTTGGGTTCGTTTATTTTCTCTGCACACCAGCTGTCACTCCTGCTTTTGGGTAAATCAAACGACAGTGGCATCAGACATTAAAATGGACATTAATTAGCAACAGGACAGGGAGGCCGTCCATCATACTTTCCACCATTGACTTAATCTGGATGGAAGTGACAAGGTGGTGGAATCCTTTTCTCTTGCCTAATTAAAAGCTCTTAACCACCACCATTGAGGAAAAAGCCATTATCTATAATGAAAGTTAACAATCTCAAAAGCTTCTATGCTGAGCCAAGAGGGTTATGACTGCTCCTGTAGATCTCACCAGGATGTTCACAGCCTTATTTGTTCTAGAACATGTCCCCTCCATTTCCTGTATAATCACTTATCTGCAAGTGAGTGGTTGGCCAAGGCTAACCACTCTTTGACAAATGTAAATTTCTCTGATTTTTGAACTCTACACTCAGAAAACAAATCAGCATCTAATATTTATAATGGCCACTGCTGTTACTGATGAATTAATTCCCTAGTGTGATTTTCCATTGCATTAAAATTCCACAAATAGCCTATGTTCTGAACAGCTCATCTGTAATTTTTGAACTGGTAACTTTAACATTTACTCAGATTATTTCTATATGTTTGTATTGTGGAGTGCATATAAAGGATAAATGTGAATCAAATTGCTCTGATTACCATTGAACCTCTAAAAGGTTGTTTGGGTTGGTGAGGATTCTTTACTCATAAGGAATGGTTGCACCTTGATTTCAATCTTTAATTAATACTGTATTAAATTTCGGATTGAACCTCTCCTGAATGTGATTTTGTTATACAGAAAACACATTTTGTTGCACACCTGTTGAATCTGATAAGTTCTTGTCTGAGGACTGTATTCATCGACTCCTCATACACTACTGGATATTTTACCATCACGTCTTCCAAATTAAAGTCATCAGGTAGTTTGGACATGATGTCTGCAGCCAAGTCTTCAACAACCTCCTGAAATTATTATACAGATTCATGAAAAGAAGTTTTTCTGATTTCACTCAATGTAACTAACAGTTTTTTTAAAACTATTTTTGAACTTCACCAAAAGAAAACAAGATATTGAGGCTTTTGTCTTGCACTCATCAGAATTAAGGCACATGAAACAGACTTGAGAAAAGGGGACACTATTTTTTTACAGCATGAGAGTACTGATTTGTTGGGCCATTATAGACATTGAAATGCATAGGTAGGTACATTCTGATTGCCTAAGGCATTGCCATAGGGACGTGTCACAAAGCTAGTCCCTTTTTTATTATAAAAGCTGTTCCTTGGCACAAAGATACTCTATCCTTGATTTTTTTCAGAGGGGTAATAAACCAGGCTGGGGTCCGATCAGACTGGTACAGAGATGAAAAGGGTTTTGAGAGGCCTTTTGTTTATATGTAAACAGATGAGACTTCAGGCCAAAGTGGTCATGTTTTAGCAGTGACCTGTAGAATGTAAGGGGAGTGGTCAGCTCTCTCGCTGAGCAGTTTAGTTCAGTCCAGAACTGATTGGGAGTTCAACAGTAAGCCATGCGGAAACAATCTCTCTGTCTCTGCCCTTCTAACTCCAAACTGTAAGTATCTGTTCAATAATTTATACTGGTTCTAAGGGGGTTTGCTTATTGGGACTGTTGTGTGTATTCAGAACAGCATAATTAAGTCTAGTTTGGATAGAATGAGTTCTGTAAGGGTTCTTTATTCTGTCCTTTGTGTAATCTTGTGAATAAACTTTTGTATGTTTTAAAACCTGATAATCAACCTAGCTACCTCACTCCTGGTAATTTTCACTGTACACTTACTGAAACAAATTGTAAAGTTATGGTCTGGGCTTCCTGTTTAAGAATGTTTTGAGTGGTCGGGCCTAGCCCATAACAGATGGAGCTGACATTGGTTGCCTCAGTTATGCATTTGTTTTGAAAAAGGTGCGATGAGTGGTTTTTCCCAGTTTTTCAAGATTGTGTGCCTTAGGCAGCCTATACTGCTCTTTGTTCACCCTGAAAGCCTTTGCTGAACTAGGGGCATAAAAGCCATCCAGTAGAATAATGGTTACCCGCATGAGATATATTGCTTGTTTCAATGCAACAAAATAGATAACCCCATTCTTTGGATCATTTCCCAAGGCAATGATTTAGCCATTTAATCAAAGCTTAGCCATTAATCCTCAGTCATCGTTAACTGTTGCATTTTCCATGGCAACACTTGCACTTATCACAGTCCACTTGCCAACCAATCCGAATTCTCATACAGTATAAATGTTATTTTCCATTTAGTATTTCTTGTGAATTGTTTTGATGATTACAAGGTAGAAGGTCTTGACATAAATGTCTGTTTCTATCAATACCCAAGCTCTGTACTACAAGATGACTATCTATACTAAGGCTTTAGAAGGTTTCTTTACTCGAGAACAAGATGTTATCGGGCAATTATAAGAACCAATTGGATAAGATAGATGGTTTCCACTAGTAAAGGGGTTTCAATCAAAGAGGCATAAAGAACATAAGGTTAAATATAGGTCATTCAGAACAGTGAGCAAGAGAATCTTTGTTACCACAGAAACCATAAAGATGTGGAATTCAACTACAGGGGTGAGTGTCTGGGACAGAAACCATAATTCTAGTTTTGTAATCAATAGCAAAGCAAATGCACTCACTGCTGACCTTGAAAACAGATTCACCAAGAGAACTAGTGATCTCTGTGTGGTGAGCAGTTTACTTTTTCTGCAGTTGATTATAGGATTCTTTAATGGGGATGCCAAGCATCAAGCTGGCCAATCACAATGAAGAATTATTTTCGGCAGGCAATTAGGTAATTAAAAGCACAATAAATCATTTTTTAAAAAGATTATCAGAAGTTAACTACTTGAAAATATGCGTTGGAATAATGTAGAACTTGAAATATATTTTTAAATGCATTTTAATTATGAAAAAATGGTGGCTTAGATCACAGCTAAAACTCCAATTACATCTTATTGAACAAGGTTTAATGACTGTAACAGTGAGGCAGCAGCACTGGCTAAATTGTTCTTGAAGAACAAAAGTGGGGTGGAGGAGATAAATGTAATTATTCTTTTTCTAAAACATGAGAATAGGAAAAACTGAGTTCTTTCCAAATCAGATGGTTCTGGGGCAACTGTTCTGGATGCCTACAACAGTCTCTTGCAAAGGGATGGCAGACTGCAACTTCAGGACTTCCATGTTAATTTGTGCTTGTACTAAACTTTTAAATTGCAGTCAGACTTAAGAGGGTTAATAACAGTGAACATGATCAAAACCTGCCAAATTCACACCCTTGCCAGCATTCAAGATTAGATTGAATAAGTGGATCAAAGGAAATATGACATCGATATGGGAACATATCAGATACATGTGAATAGGAATATCTCTCATGTCAATAGTAAATGTTATGCAAACCATTTAGGCCAAATTAACTTGTCATGTTGTAACTTATTTTGCACCTAAGGTGATTATTTTACCTATAGACCTCCTGGACACTCTGTTGCACAGAAGTTAAATTTCTTTTCAGGATAAACCTTTTTGTATTTTTACCAATTAATTAAGACATTATTCTTAACATGCTATAATGTGTGCATGATTCAAAGCATGCAGCATTTCTGAATAGGCTTAAAAAGGAAATCATGGAATAACATTGACAACTCAGAATTGCTATCCAAAACAAAAGTGTAATTGATCCCTAAATTCAAAATTTTACACTGTTCATTTTCCAAACTAATAACTGGCTTATAAAGATATTTTACCATAAACAGTTTTCAAATGTATTTTAAAACTTTAAAAACATTTAAAGTTGCTGCTTTTGTAATTTTAATATAAAAATTAAGGTTTAAAGTATTTAATCTTTGGTAATGCATCTTAAAATTGTATTAGCTTACTTGAGGTGATTTACCAGCACCGCCACTCTGTCTGGGAAGAGTTAGCAACACCCCATCAAAAAGCTGATTAGTCTCCTGGTTATCCTTTGTAATATCAGCATTTTCATGAAGTCCAAAGACCTCGGGATGGGCCACAGTTGGTAGAGTTCGTAAGTAGTCAATATATGACTGAAAATTGGAAATAAGGATAATTTTAAAAATGAGAATATTTTGATTAAGTGCGTGTGGAACTCATGTTTCCATCTATAATTCACTTCCCCTCCATATATTACTCCCCTTTAGGGCTTCTTCATACAGACACTAGTTAGGATCAGAACTAAGCGGAGTGGGACTCATCTACATGTTTCTCCACTTTTGATGTATAACTAAAACTGCCCTTTTAAGTGTAGATTTAGTATCAAAAGTAATGGATCAACTGGATAATATTGCTGCTAATTCATACAGTAGTTACTGAAGAAAGTCATACAGCCCAAAGTGTCTGTGCTGACCTTCTGAAGTAACAATTCACTGAGTGTCACTCCCCCATTTTTTCCCCTGTAGTCCTGCAATTTTCTTCCTTTTCCAAATCTCTTTTGAAAGTCCCAATTGACCCTGTTCCACTACACATTCTGAGAATGTGATCAAGGCCCTAACCACTCACTGTGTGGAAACGTTTTTCCTCATGTCTCCATTGCTACCTCTGCTAGTTATCTTAAATCAGTACCCACTGTTTCTTGATTATTCCACCAATGGTGGCAGTCTCTTCATATCTACACTGTTCAGACCTCTTGTGAGTTTTAGTAACTTGATTAATTTTTTCAAACTTCTGCAGAGGGACAATCCATGATTCTCCAAACTGCCTGTGTGATTGAAGTTCCTCATCCCTGGAACTCTCACTAATGTCTTCACAACTTTCTACACTTACAATGTGCCTGTTGAGGCCGAACCAGTGTTTTTCTTAGGAGTAATGTAACTTTTTATTAAACAAGCTCTCACCCTATCCTTCAATGATTTATGAACATATATATCCACATATTTCTTCCACACCCTTTAGAATCTCATAAGAACTAGGAGCAGGAGTAGGCCATCTTTGACCCTGCTCCGCCATTCAGTAAGACCATGGCTGATCCTTTCGTGGCCTCAGCTCCACCTACTCCCTGTCTCACCATAACACTTAATTCCTTTATTGTTTAAAAAAAACTACTTTAGCTTCAAAAACATTTACTGAAGTAGCATCAACTACTTCACTGGTCAGGAAATTCCATTAATTCCCAACCGTCTGGGTGAAGAAATTCCTTCTCAATTCAGTCCTAAATCTGCTCTTAATTTTGAGGCTATGCCCTCTTGTCCTAGTTTCATCTGCCAGTGGAAACAACCTCTCTACGTCTAAGTATCTATTCCCTTTTTGTATGTTTCTATCCTCCCTCCCAGTGAATATGATCTGTCTATTCTGTCTCTCCTTATAAGCCAACCCCCTCAATTCTGGAATCAACTGCCTCTGCACCCCCTCTAGTGCCAGTACATCCTTTCTCCCTTTATGTTTTATTATTTATGCATTTCTTCTATCAAAATTATTCACTTCACACTTCTCTCATTACATTTCATCTGCCATTTGCCCATTCCACCAACCTTTTGAAGTTCTAGACCATTCTTCATGGTTCTTAATACTTCTTAGTTTCACATCATACATAATTATTGAAATTGTGCCCTGAACACCAAAGTCTAGATCATCAATATATATCAGTAAAATCGGGGGTCTAACAGTTATCCCTGGGAAACTCATTGATAAATCTTCCTCTAGTCCAAAAAGTAACTTTGCCATTACTGTTTGTTTTCTGTCATTCAGTATCTGTGCTTCCACAGTCCCTTTCATTCCTTGAGTTGTAACTTTGTTCTCAAGTTCTTATGAGGCTCTTCATTAAATGCCTTTTGGACATACATGTCAAAAAACTTAAGCAAGTTAGTTAAACTCAATGTACTATTAACAAATCCATTCTCGTATTCCTTAAACTGCTTTTTCCCAAGTGACTTAATTTTGTCCAGATTTATTATTTCTAAAAGCTACCTCACTGAAAGAAAGTTTTTAACCTCTTGATTCCTTAAAGACTAAATGAGACTTAGGCAAAGAAACCAAAGTGTTTATTCATGCATGTATCTGAGGGATCAAAGGTACCGTACAATGCTTCAATTTGCTGCAAGACAATGGTTTTATACTATTTAAACAGATAACAGTTTCCGCTAAACAGTCATACTTTTAGCATTTCTTGAGCAGATTTGTAGCTCAGGTTGATGATAAATATGTATCTATAAATAGAGAGGTGGGACAGACCACCAGTGCTTCACTGGAGACTCTCACTGATGTTACCTAGTCATGAAACAAACCTTTCAGCTCTGCGAACTGACTTACATACTTAGTCTCACGTTTATACACTCTTACCTCTATCCAATAGTATTCCATCTACTTACATTCCAAGATAGTATATGTAGCTAGATTATCCAATCATATTCAAACTTGCATATGATTATAATATGCAATCAAATCATTACATGTTCACATTGATTGACTGTAAGTATGCACTTTGTGATTATCAAAACGCTATACTGTCCTTTACTCCCCTTCACTGCCTGACCTGTAGATAGTCCACTCTTTCATTTGAGAGAGAGAGAACTAGTGGAGAGGTTAACCTGAAGGTCACCATGTGACCAGGTGAGATTAAGAAGATGGGACCTCAGCTGGAACAGGAAGTGAGCCCACATTGTTGGCAAAATTGTGCATAGCAAACTAGCCATTCAGCCAACTGAACTAAACCAACCTCATTCACAACATCTGGGCTGCTACATGTGTTTAGGGATAAAAGTTAACTTCACAGCCTTGAGATAATTGAAACCAACCTTCATCTCACCTCCTTTGGAGAAAATAATAAAAATGACATTTATAAAGTACATTTGACAACCTCAGGATGTCCCGAAGCAATTAATAGCCAATGGAGTACTGTATTTTTAAACTAGTCACTGTTGTTAAAAACATGGCAGCCAATTTATGCATCAGTAAATTCCACAAAGTGCTAATGAGACAAATTTTACTTTAGTGACATTGTCGTCATGAATATTTAAATGACCACTGAGGAAATTTTTCACTCTCTTCAACATAATCACACATAATCTGTAGGCAGTCAATCTATGTGACATTTTATAAATTCCTAGTTTGGAAATAGAACCAGTCTGACTCAAGATTGGAATATATACAGACTCTAACCTCACACCTTTAATGCATTGTCTGAACTGAGATGTAACCATTTTTTGTTAAAACCTTAAGTTATCTCGGAAATGTGACTTGAAATAAGTTCTGGGATTTACCTATTAATGAATTGAAACCTGCAACCCATTCTAAAAGATGAAAGACTTAACAGTAATCTAGGTTTGTTCAACATATTACATCAGTTGTATGACACTATGATATTTTGCTATAGATTCTGTGTCCTATCTATCCTCTGTTCCATCAGCTACCTGACAAAGGAGCAGCACTCCAAAAGCTTGTGCTTCCAAAAAAACCTGTTGGACTATAACCTGGTGTTGTGTGATATTTTACTTCGTCCATACAGTCACCCAAGACTGAAAGTGAACCTTGGTCCCTGGCACTGCGAGACAGGAATGCTAACCACTGTGCCACCGTGGGATTTTTTACATGCACCAGAGGAAGGAAAATAGACATCAGATTGATATCTCATCCAAATGTAAGCAACTCTGACAGTGAAGCTCTCCCTCAACACTGCACTAAATTTTGTGTTCAAGTCTCTACAGTGGCATCTAAACTCACAACCACTTATTAACTTACCCCCTCTCACCTTAAACGTATGCCTCTAGTATTTGACATCTCCACCCTGAGATAAAGACTCCCAATACCCACCGTATCCGTACCTTTCATAATTTTATATACATACTTATATCAGGTTGTCCCTCAGCCGCCAATGCCCTAACGAAAACAATTGAAGTTTGTCCAACCTCTCCTTACAGCTAATAGACACCAATCCAGACAACATCCTGGTAAACCTTTCTTGCACCCTCTCCAAAGAAAGGAAAGGAATATTGCATAATAGAATTATGGTGCATATTTAAGAAAAGTGTTTGTCTCAAATTTGAATAAATAATTGCTTACCTGATAAGGACCATGTGGTGGGACATAGTAAATCTCACCAGGTGCAAGCTTATATTTGTCTTGGTATATTAGGTCCTTGTTGTATATAATGGATAAGAGAGACAAAAGCAAACGCCTGTCTTTGTCATCTGTAACTCTACCACCATAGTTACATTCACCTTTAAGAATAAAGAAATACACAAAATCTGATGAAATTTGTAGAATGACTAACATCACCACCTTTATTAATTGATTTAAAATAAATTTTAAATTAATTACTATCTGTGAACAAACTGAATCATCTGGTATAACCTTTACCTGTTAAGTATGTTAAAGCGTCCAGTGGTACCTCCTCATATTCATTCAGAAACATCTGGATCTGTCTTGTACTTATTCTCAGATCAGACTCATTAAATTCGTAAGGGATATTCCAACCTGTTAAAAAATTGTTGCAAAGCAACAAAATATCAGTCTGTATTCATAGTCCATCCTAAACATTTACATGCTTAAAACCAATAAATCCTAACTTTTTTTTTTACTTCCAGACTGGAAGTTACGCAAAAAAGCACAATTTAGAACCTGGATTATGTTAAATCGATCTATCATGTGCAAAGGCACATTTGTCACAAACATTTCAAAAGCCACAAATACATTAGAATGTATCCTATGTAAATATTGTTTTAATTTACTGATGGGAGGCTCACCTAAAGGACCAAAATTCCTCCTTTCTTGTACTAGAGCATGGAAAAAGCAAAGCCCAAATAGAAGTTTTTCCCAGATTTCAGGTTTGTCACAGCTATTGAAGAAAGTAGCATCTGAGATTGGATCATTGAGATACGAACGAAGCATATTTGCCCTGAGTCCCTTTGGAGGCTCATTTGTCATCTTGACCCCATTCTGAAGAATACTGACAGGAAACTTGTCTGATGGGTAACTGGTGAGCCACAGCCTAAAAAGACAAGTTTTTTTTATTTAATTGGCACATGATGTATAATGTGTACAGTACGTATTGTAAAATGTTTTAAAACAATTCAAAATTCTAAATCTTTTGCATCTTTAACATTTATATCTCAATTGCATTCTAAAAAGAAGCCTAAAATCACAAGCTAAAGCTCATTGTACTGGAATTAATAATGGACACAGTTAGCATTAGACCATTCAGTCCTTTATGTCCTTTCCTACTGTTTAATTAGATTATGTCTGAACTACGTATGGTTGATGAAATTACAGTTAGGACAGCTTAAACAAGCTCATAATTAAGCCATTCAAGTAAATTATATATAACATGACAAAAATGTTACCTTACAATCGGAAAGATCTCAGAAAAATTAGTCAGGAAATGATAAACCATGATAATCCTGAACAACAGAACCTTCAACAACTCAAAACAGATTGATTCCTATTTAATATGTACCACCATCCATAATTTTCAACAGTATTATCATATTGAACTGTAATCTACAATGTTCCAATAAAAGTTCAATTTTCATCTCCTCACATTTGCATTACATCATCTGAATGAGAGTTGCAATCTTTTTATTTTATAAAATACATTGTTGTCCCACGGTCCTAAATTCCCAATGTCATCCCTAACCTCTGCTAAAAATGTGACTTCACATTTTTTAAAAATGTAATCCAATCCGGCCAATCCATTAGCCCAGGATTGTGGAAAAAGATAAAAGAAAATGTGATAAACGCTTTAACTAGTGCAACCTTATACAAGAAAAAAGATTTTCTTTCCCAATTATTAAAGTTAAAATCAATAATAAATTATAAATATTGAACAGAATTTTTTTTTAAAATTGTACCTGAAGTCCTTGTGGGTGTTTTCTGGTATTATCACCTCCTCACAGATTTTCTCCAATGTGGGCATCCAGCTGGTTGCAAGATGGCAGTTCTGTAATACGACCCAAGATCCACTTATAAGACCATTCTCAATCATTTGTGCAGCGATAGGTCCCTGACCTTGACCGAGTGATATTGTTTGTGTGTTTTCTCCACCCATGCCAACATCATCTGCAAACTTAAGCAAGCCTGAGAATGTAGAATAAATATTCATGAATATAACTGTAAGAACATTATAATGCTACAGGCACTTTACAAGTTCAAAAATTGATGAGAGTTTTCACCACTTAATTCTCAACTGCACAGATGATGTTGCTCATGAACAGTGTAAGAATAGGGATGAATTTCACAGAAGGGCTCCTGTTTGACTCCATATTTTACATGTAAATATTAAAAAGAGACTCAAGACATTTATAATTATCAGAGGCTAGGAATTCTGTGAGAAGTAATTCACTACTCTCCAAAACCTACCTACCATCTAAAAGGCACAAATCAGAGCATGACGGAATACTCTCCACTTGTCTGGATGGGAATTTCAACAACTCTTAAGAAACTTGAAACCATCCAGGGGAAAGCAGCTCTCTTTTGTGGCACCCCATCCACAATCTTCAACTTGTATCCCTTCACCACCAACCCACAGTGACAGCAACGTGTACAAGATGGATTGTAGCAACACACCGAGACTCTTGACGGCTCCCTACAAACCCAACATCGAATGTGTCAAGTCGGACATAATCTTAGCAGACCATAGAGCTGCTCTCTTATTAGACACACGGCTGGTGGTGATTTAATCTGGGGGCCACCATATCTGAAGCAAGGGGAGAGGTTGAGAAGGTGAGTCCTTCATAGTAACATCAGCCAAAGTGGGGATCGAACCCATGCTGTTGGCTTCACACTGCTTCACAAACCAACCATCTTGCAACGTCGACTGTATAGGAGGACAAGGGCAACATTTGCATTGTACAGCACCACTTGAAAGTTCCCCTCCAAGCTACTCACTATCCTGACTTGTAAACATCGCTACACCTTCACTGTATCAAAATCCTGGAATTCCATCCCTGATAGTATCATAGATCTACCTACTCCGTGCGGACCACCACCTCGTCAAGGGATGCTCAGTAAGTGCTGGCCCAGTCAGTAATACCCACAGTTCATGAAAGAATAAAAAAAAGTTCCCCAAATGATTGGTAACGTAAGTCACCATTCAAACTAAAAGTAGCAGCAAGTTAGTTTTAAAAGCAGAGGAAACATCTCTCAACTTAAAAACAAATAAATAACATACAGTAAATCAAACATTTATACCCTTTGATCATATTGCATTAACATAAGATTACAGTTAGCTATTTATATTGTTTGATATTATCTACCACTGTAAAGAAAGCACACCTTGATTAAAATAAGAGTCTATAAAATATTCACCTCCTAACCCCATGACCACTACGATCTGGAAGGACAACTGCAACAGATATGTGTGAATGCCACCACCCGTCAATCTACTCACCATCCTGACTTGGAACTACATCACCATTCCTTCAATATTACTGGGTCAAAAGTAACATGGGTGTACCTGCACCAAATGGACTGCAATGGTTCAAAAAGATAGCTCACTACCACTTCTGAAGAGTAACGAGTAGTGGGGCATTAAATGTTGGCCTAGCCAGCGACATCTAAGTCCCACAAACGAATGAAAACAAGTCTATTCCTTAGATCCAATTTAATTGTTTCCCCAAAGGCTGATGGATAAATGATTCAACCAGTTTACCTGCCATGGGATCAGCTCCAGGAGAAAGAATGAAAATCAAAGGTGCACAGCAATGGGAGTCATTGTAACTGCCGCCGAGGTCAAATGTTGGAGGTTCGATGAATGTTTTTCCCATTGTATTTGCAATGAATTGCTGCACTGCTGGAATAATTTTGTCTGGTCGGAAGCATCTGATAACAATCAAATGATCCATTCCTTTTAAGGAACTCCAGTTATCTGGAAGTGTTTCTTCATGAGGTTTGGCAGAATCATAAATCTTTTTCCACTGGTCTATGTTTTCAATCACGTGATCCATTAGATCTTCCAGGTTTGGCAGACCAGAGGTCCGGACAATCTCTGACCAGCTTTTTTCTGATAGCCATTCAGAAGCTGGATTGGGAAATGGATTGTCAAGAGCCACACCTCCCGTTAACAGAAAACGCCACAGTTCTTCATCAATCTCTCCATTACCTTTCATTATCCCCACATTAAGCAGCAGTGAAAAAAGTAATTTGTCCTTTTCAAACAGAGAACGGCAGACATTGTTATAGATACTAAGTGTGAAATGCTCTGTTATAGCTAAAATTCTTTTAGCCACATTTTCACTCTTCTTACTGTTTGCAATTGACTGCATGTACAAGTTAATGAACCAGGTCAGTGAGTACTGATACATAGGTTCAATGTGAGCTAAATCAGAGATGCAAAAGAAAATAATAGATGAATGTACAGCAACAGGCTTGTAACCCATCCGTGTGATGTCTATTTCCCTCTCTGTTGCGGTTGCAATTTGTTGTTTTTCAGATATTTCCTCCGAGAGCAGTTTAGAAGAAGATAGCACTTTAATGGCAGTTTCGTCTTCCAAGATATTTCCTTGCGACGATGACAAGACTTCGAGAATCTTGTCCTCAATCTCCTTGAGTTGCTTTTTATTTTTTGCACTCTCTAATATCAACAGATTCTTCTTTTCTTCTAACTCAGGCTTTTCTTTGGCAGCTACAATGCCCAACAATTGGTCTTCAAGTCCCAAGGGTGTAATCATGAAGTTTAAAAGACAAACCTTTACTGCTACTTCCGGGAGATAATGTGGGTTTCTCAAACGAGTGGTAATATAGAATTTAAAGTCATGTGAATATTCAATTACATTCTCCCCTAACTTCATGACCTCGACTCCCTGCTGTTTATAAGTTTGTTTCAGTAGCACTGGTTCAAGCATGGGATCCAGCTCTTCCCCAATGTTTTCCAATAACAATGGGTGGCCAAATTGGATGGCATTTTCCAAAGTCCTAACGTAGTTAGTGTCTGATAATTTTATTACTCCGAGTCTGTTGTTTTTCTCCATATTTTTGACCCACTTATTTGCTTGACCTTGCGGATCAATCATTAAGGGCCATCTTCTTGAGTTTGATATAATTATCCCATTGTCAATAGAAAAAGCATCAACTGGTAGCCCAGCAATTTGCCAAGCACGGATTTTCACAAGGTCTCCTAATATGCTACTGAGGGAAAATTCATCTGAACAAGGGATTAATCTCTCCTTGCACAGGATCTGCCACTCACTTTGGCATTCATGACGATATTCTACTGTGAAGGCCCCTAAATAGGCTACAGTGCCCGATGACAGAAGCACGTCACCAGTTAGATCTTTGTGTTTAATTCCTAAAAGTCGGGCAGCTTCAGTCCACCTGTCCTTTTCTCCGCCAAGTCCACCAATCAGCTTTTCAGCACGTACAAGTTTTTGTGAGCAGAGCTCTATGTTGTCTTCTAAATCCTTCTTTCTGTTATTCATAATTTCAAAATCATCATTCAACGCCTGCAGCTTGTCCTCCAAAGCCTTCAACTCTCCCCGTTTCACATTCAGCATCTCCATCTGAACAGCAAACTCCTCTTCGGCTATCCTCAGTCGCTCACGTTTTGGGCCAACCACCTTGATGACACGCTCGTACACTTCCATGGCCCTGACCCATTTACACAAGCCCTCACAGGCAGATGACACATTTTTAATGACAGACGGTTGAAAGTCTGGATGATCTATAAACCTCTCTCTGATTCTCTTCATGATAGCAGGTGGAATATTGTCCTTGTCGAATGTCTTCAGGCTTTCCAGGAATTTAAGGTCACCAAGGAGTTTCTTAGATGGGCCCCAGTAATCCTCAATCATTTTACCTGAGTGAGAATGAAGAGAAAGTCAACATGAACTGTAACTTAAACTTTGATTTTTTTTTTCTCTCTATTGTAAGAATTTCAGCTTATCTCAACTGGAGAGATCTGCTAATTATGATCATTTGGTTTTGGTTCATTTTCTCTTGGGCTAAATTGGATAGATTCTTGATCATAGGGTAATCAAAGGTTATAGAGAAAACTTGAAAAAGTGGACACAAGGAATGTCGGATCAGCCATTATTCTGTTGAATGTGGACCAGGCTCGAGGGGCTGAATGGCCTACACCTGTTCCTATTTTTATGATCTTTTGGTCATATGTGTGTCACTGGAAGGGTCACCATTTATTACCCATCCCTAATTGCCCAGAGGGCATGTAAGAGTCAACCAGATTGCTGTCAATCTGGAGTCACATAAGGCCAGACCAGGTAAGGATGGCAGATTTCCTTCCTGAAAGGACATTAGTGAATCAGACGGGTTTTTTAAATAATTGACAGTGGTCACCTGGTTGCCATTAGTCTAGGCTTTTGTAAAATCCTACATTCAAAATCTTAATTCAAATTTATCAAATAAATATGTCACTATTACCAATTTGTCAGAAAATAGGCCTTCAGGAGAAATGACTGTAATATCAGTTATGTTGCAAGCTCTTTTTAGGTCAATGTATATTTGCCAGTCCAATCAAACAGTAAAAGATGGAGGAATGGGAAGATGACAATGAAGCTGGAACCCATATTTGCAGCCACCAGATCTAATACTGAGACTGCGTATCGAGCAGAGGATAATAGAACCAAAATTGTATGCAGTGAGCAATTAGTTATTGGCTGTGTGTCCAGTATCATAGAGTCATACAGCATGGAAACAGACCTTTCAGTCCAACTTGTTCATGCTGACCAAGTTTTCCAAACTAAATTAGTCCCATTTTCCTGTGTTTGGTCTATATCCCTCTAAACATTTCCTATTCATGTACCTATTCAAATGTCTTTTAAATGTTGGAACTGTACCTGCATCTACCATTTCCTCTGGCAGTTCATTCCACATAGAAACCATCCTCTGTGTGAAAAAGTTGCCCCTCAGATGCCTTTCAAATCTTCCTCTTCTTACCTTAAAAATGCCCCCTAGTTTTGAACTCCCCCAGGGGAAAGACCTTTTCTATTCATCTTATCTATTCCATTCATGATTTTATAAACCTCTATAATGCCACCCCTCAACCACCTATGCTCCAGTGAAAAAATACCTCTCCTTATAACTCAAATGCTCCAATCCAGCAACAGCCTGGTAAATCCTTTCTGAGCTCTCTCCAATGTAATAATATCCTTCCTATAGTAGGGCAACCAAAACTGCACACAATACTCCAAAAATGGCTTCACCAGCAATGAAAGCAAGCACACGGAATGCCTTCTTAACCACCCTGTCAAATGTAACACAACTTTCATAGTGCCTGCACCTTTAGGTCTCTCTGTTCTACAACACTACCTGGGGACCTACCATTATCTGTATAAGTCCTGCCCAGTGTTTGTTTTACCAAAATGCAATAGCTCACAATTATCCAAATTAAACTCCATCTACTACTCCTCAGTCCACTGGACCATTGATCAAGATTGCACTGTAATCTTAGATAACTTTCCTCACTGTCCACTATACCATCAAATTAGGCATCATCTGCAAATTTGTTAACCATGCCTCCTAAATCCTTATCCATATCAGTTATATAAATTACAAACAAAAGTGGACACAGCACCGATCTCTTAGGGACACCACTAGCCACAGGGCTCCAGTCCGGAAAACGACCCTCCACGACCCATTCTCTGTTTCCTACCATCAAGCAAATCTTTTATCCAATTGGCAAGCTCTTCCTGAATCCCATGTGATCTAACTTTACTAATTAGTCTACTCTGCAGTGGTCACATAGTGGACACCAGTGGACATCCAATGGACACTACATAAATATTTTTATTCCAAATAACAAACTACTCATAACAAGGAGATCAGCTCTTTCCTCCCAGTTCTAACATCTGGATGCATCACGGCTTGGTATGACAACTGCTCTGTCCAGGACCATAAGAAACTATAGAGAGTTGTGAACACAGTCCAGTCCATCACACAAACCAACCTTCCATCCATTGGCTCCATCTATACTTCTTGCTATCTCGAAAAGGCAGCCAATATAATCAAAGACCCCTCCCACCCCGATTATAATCTCTTCCAAACTCTTCCAACAGGCAGAAAATACAAAAAGTTAAGTACACATTCAAGAACATCTTCTTCCCTGACTTCTGAATGGACTTCTCAAATATTAAATTTAATGTTGATCCTGCTCCTTGTGCACGTTCCCTGCAGCCATAATGTTATATTCCTCGCTCTGTTCTATTACCCTGATGCACTTTGTATGGTACAATCTGCCTGTACTGCACGCAAAACAAAACTTTTCATTGTACCGAGGTACATATGACAATAATAAATCAAATCAAAGAAGATCTATTTCAATGGATGAGGCAACTGCCTTGTGGTATTATCGCTGGACTATTAATCCACAGATTAATCCAGGTAATGTTCTGAGGACTTGAGTTCAAATCCACAGCAGATAGTGGAATTTGAATTCAATAGAAATCTGGAATTAAGAGTCTAATGATCACCATGGAACCAATCTCAATCGTCAGTAAAAATCCATCTTTAATGTCCCTTAGGGAAGGAAACTGCCATCCTTATTTACACATGACTCCCGACCTTAACTGCCCTCTGGGATGGTCAATAAATGCTGACTTAGCCAGCAATACTCTCATCCTGTGAATGAATATTAAAAAATAGTCTGTAATCAGATCTTCTAGCATGGCCATTCCTTTGGCTTCCCTGACTGCAATTACATTAATATTAATTGTCAACAGTTATGCTGAGAGGATTAATGTTTTGATGAAGTAAATCACATACCTGATCCAGTTGGATCTGGTTTTCGTTCTGGTTTGATCCCTTTTATCACACAGATACTTTCCATCACCAACTTTATGGGGCCCGGTGGATTTTGCATTGTCTTCACAACCGTGATATCAGCAGGCTTCAAGGTATCCAGGGCAGACACAGCTGCTTCAAGTGCGGGCATGGCTTCCGCAAGATCACCTTCACATTCATCCTGGAAAATCATTCCAAAGAATGAAAGTGGAACATTACAAAATCAATTTTCGATGTAATGTAAAATATCTCAGGTTGCATAAAATTTTTAAAAAGCAAACTTGCCTACAAAAAACACAAGAGCACCCATTCTCATCAGCTGCTCATTTCTGAGAACACAATTTCAGTTCCCAAGTTCCTCCCTACACTTCAATAACACATCAATCCTTTTAAATGCGTCCACAAAATGCTTAATAACATCCATCAAGCAAAGTAATATTAGCAAAGATTCCCTTGTAAAAATATAATTTCCCAACTAATTTTGAGAACTCATTAATTTTCTTAGTGAAATATCCAGCAATTTATCTTCAAATGTCATTGGTACATCTTGACAATCCTATGTTATATAATGGAAGGAGACACTAATTTAAGCAGCAGAGTCAGAAATCAGGTCCTGTTATAGATCCAAGCAGTGGAGTAGGTCACTTCAGATGGAACTCATCTGCTCCATCCATTCCTCCACACTGATATTGCTTTCTTTTTCCTGTTTTGTTTTCTTTCTTTTGTGTGTTTTTTTTATGTCTTCTGTCTTTTTACTCTTCTGCTAGTGGCCCAGAGTGGGGATGCCAGAGAGTGGGACCAAGTGGAGCAAGGATGGCCAGAGTGGGGCAGCCATGGGCCTGGAGTGGGGATGGTCAGGGGCCTGGAGTGGGGATGGTCAGGGGCCTGGAGTGGGGGTAGTCAGGCCTGGAGTGGGGACGGTCAGAGGCCTGGAGTGGGGGTAGTCAGGCCTGGAGTGGGGATGGTCAGGTGCCTGAAGTGGGGACGGTCAGAGGCCTGGAGTGGGACGGTCAGGGGCCTGGTGTAGAGACAGCCAGGGACCTGGAGTGGGGACGGTCAGGGGCCTGGAGTGGAGACAGCCAGGGACCTGGAGTGGGGATGGTCAGGGGCCTGGAGTGCGGGTAGTCAGAAGCTTGGAGTGGGGACGGTCAGGAGCCTGGAGTGAAGACAGCCAGGGACCTGGAGTGGAGACAGCCAGGGACCTGGAGTGGAGACAGCCAGGGGCCTGGAGTGGGGACGGTCAGGAGCCTGGAGTGAAGACAGCCAGGGTCCTGGAGTGGGGACAGCCAGGGGCCTGGAGTGGGGACAGCCAGGGGCCTGGAGTGGGGGCAGCGGGGATAGTCAGCGGTTCAGAGTGGGGGCAGCAGGCGCCAGAGTAAATTGGAGATGATTAGCCACCTGGAGTAGTAGTGGGGATGTCCAGTAGCGCGAAGCTGAGCAAGGACGGTAGCTAGTGGGCCCACAGCGAAGATGAAGCCATATGGAAGCCCTTATAGAAAGACTGTAATGTCTATCTTTTTTAGCTTTATTTCTTATTTCCCTAACTTATACCGTGTTTATGTGTAATGTAATGTTTTTTCTTTATTTTTCTCTATTTTTGCACCCAAGATTTATAGCTCAGTACTTAGTGCCTAAGATAATGTGTGTGTTGGGGACATTGTACACTTTTCACTGTACTCCTGTTCTTTTGTAAGTTGAGTACATGTGACAATAAACCTAATTCTAATTCTATGTTAATATTTTACGACATTTGCAATTATAATAGCAACACTGGCTTTACACATTTAAAAAATTACACTAAACCAGACTGATTCCTGGATAGCAAGACTATATTCACTGGGGTTTAGAGAATGAGGGGGAGTCTACATATAAAGTTGGGACAAGAAGTTACTTTGTACCTTGGATAGCACTGTGTGGGGTGACATTATAAACTCTGTACTTGAGTACATGTTACTATAAACCTAATTCTAATCTCATAGAAACTTACAAAATTCTAACAGAACTAGACAGGATAAACACTGGAAGAATGTTTCTGATGATTTTATAAACCTCTATAAGGTCACCCTTCAGCCTCCACCCACCGCATGGAAAACAGCCCCAGCCTGTTCAGCCTCTCCCTTTAGCTCAAATCCTCCAATCCTGGCAACATCCTTGTCAATCTTTTCTGAACCATTTCAAGTTTCTCAACATCCTTCCGATAGGAGGGAGACCAGAATTGCACGCAATATTCTAAAAGTGGCCTAACCAATGTCCTGTACGGCCACAACATGGCCTCCCAGCTCCTTCACTCAACACTCTGACCAATAAAGGAAAGCATACCAAATGCCTTTTTCACTATCCTGTCTACCTGAGACTCCACATGGGCACAGTTCTTAGAACTAAAGAGATCACAGAGTATGGGGAGAAAGCAGGAACAGGGGACTGAGTTGAATGATCAGCCATGATCAGATTGAATGGTGGAGCATGCTCAATTAGCTGAATGACCTACTCCTGCTCCTATTTTCCCATATAACAATTCAGAAGGTAACTTGGAAAATCCCTGTTAAAATTGTGTGGCAGGATTTTGCAACAATTACAGGAAGACTCAGTGTGTTGTACCTTAATTTCTTGTGCAGCCGCTGCTGCTTCATTGGCCACAGCTTCATCTGCTGCCACCAACTCTCTTGCGGCATCAACCTCAACAGTTTCCTCCTCGATTTTTATCATCATCTTGTCAGTTTCAGCAGAAGTCTTAATCAATTCTGGCTGCAGGTCTGTTAGCTCCTTTTGCATTACAGACACCTAACAGTGAGGCACAATTCCGTGTCTATTACTGATGTATAATACAAGGCAACAACTGAAAATAACTGTGTACAATGTACAAATGGCCACATACAACTGATCTTTTCTATTGAAACAGTAGAAGGCTAAATATGATGTGGAAAGAATTTACAAGTCTGTTTCTTAAGATTACAAAATAAAGCAGATCCAAGGTTTCTTTAATTGAATTAACACTGATGGCACACTCATGGAACGTACTTCCAGCCTGTTACAGAAATTCCCAATTTTTACTTTTATTGATTAAGTAGTGAACCTAGTAACCTGAACTTTCACAAAAACAGAGAGCCTCTGTCATTGCAAAAATGGCTCTGAAACTGGAATTCAAAAGTCCCATCCTCAAACGCTATTTTCATGGTGAAGGAAAGAAGGAAATGGGGACGATTCCAAAATGCACATCCCACGGTTCAGAGAGGCATCTGCCCTCGAGTCAGATTTGCATCAACAAGGAGTGAGAAATATGGTGAATGCAGATTTGACCTGGTATGAACAGGTTTAAACTTTGTAGGATTGCTGGGATAGATAAAGAGGGGTAATGACCATTTTTGGATATGATTTCTTTATTCATTCAATGGATGAGGCATCACTGGTGAGGCAGTATTTATTACCCATCCTTAATTGCAATAAAGAGTCAACTACATTGCTGTGAATCTGGAGTCACATGTAGACCAGACCAGGTATGGATGGCAGTTCCCATCCCTAAAGGACATTAGTGAGCCAGATGGGTTTTTTTTTTAGTCTCTTAATTCCAGATCTTTTAAAAATTCAAATTCCACCATCTGCCATGACAGGATTCAAACTTGGGTTCCCAGAATATTATCTGGATCTCTGGATTATCAGTCTAGTTCTGAGGAAGGGTCACCAGTTCTGAAATGTTATCTCTGATTTCCCTTCACAGATGCTGCCAGACCTGGTGAGCTTTTCCAGAAACTTCTGGTTTTGTCAGCCACTATACCACTGAGCCATCGCTTCCCCAACTGGTACACCTTCAGGTGCCCTTCAACAGAAGTAAAATGCACTAAGTGTTTTTTTTAAAAGGAGACATGAACGTGTGTAAAAAGTGCATAAACCAATTGGAAAAAGAAACTGTCAACAAAACAGTCAAAAGGATAATTTTATATCACTGGATAGTTGACACATTAACAATTAAAGCTCATTGGTCATTATCTTGCCAGTAGATTGTGTTGAGTGGTGTTAGGATCCTATGTTGCTCATAGTACTCCATTTGGAAAATTGGTAAGTCACCACTGGCCAAAAAGGCCCAATAAAAACAGCCTCTGTGCCACATTAAACCCAACTCAAAAGGACAAATTCAAAGCAAATGTTTTAAAAATATATATTCATCAGTGGGTTGTGGGCGTTGCTGGCTGGGCCAGCATTTATTGCCAGTCCCTAGTTGCTCTTGAGAAGGTGGTGGTGATCTCTCTTCTTGAACCACTGCAGTCCACCTGCCATGATGCCATAGGGAGGCAATTTCAGGATTTTGACCTAGTGAAGGGTCGTCGATGTTTGCAAGTCAGCAATGAGGAGTGGCTTGGAGGGAAACTTAAAGGTGGTGGTGCTCCAATATATGCACTGCTTCAAACATCAAAAGTAGTGCCATTGGATGAAACAGGTCAGCAAGGCACCAGAGGGATATGCTTTTTGATGCTACAAGCTCCTTTGTTATTAACCCATTTTCACATTACCACAAGGAAATCCCATGTGTACCAAAAGAATTATAATAAAGACATTTCTCCCCCCCCCCCTATGCATTTGTAATGTTCTTCATAATTGCCTGTGTTATGAAGTTGAAGGCATGTACTGTACCTTCAAGAGACAGTGAATGCTGTTCTGAACTGAGAGATTACAAGCACCTGTGTATATGACTAGATGGCAGCCTCAGAGTGTATTGGAAAATTGAAAATGTGTAACAATTGGTTGTGAAATGGATACCTGAGTTTTGTTTGCTGTTTTGACAACAATTCGGATGTAGCCAATCAGTTTAAATTATGCCACAGGATACTAAAAACTAATCAAATTTGAATTTATTGTTTTGCCAACATCAAACCAAGAGGTGATCTGATGTCCACATAAAAATGTGGACATTTTGAAAATTGGAGATAGATCTAAAAAATTAGGAAACACTCTCTATCAAAGGTACCTTTTCACATGAAACATACTCACAGTTAAAAAGCAAGAAGACAACCCAGGGAATTCAGCAGACAGAAGAGTGAAGTTATAGAAGACAGCAGCGGTTGTGTGGTTTTGAAATTAAGTTGATGTAATTTTAGTAAGTGTTTTATTGGAACAGTATATTGTTATTGAGTTGGAGGCTGATAATAATCAGTTAAGAGAAATGGGGTCTTAGAGTTATGAATAGCTGTTGTTTAACATTCACTTGAAGAATTAAAAATAAATTGGTATTATTTTCTTTAAATAGTGGAATTTGGGAGTTCTCTGTCACTCATATTTTAACACATTACGAGGGGAGGTGAGCTTTTCTAGTTGTTTGGTTTAATTAACAGAGCGATTCACCGTCATGTTGTAACACCTGTCCATAGAAAGTAAATCTCAGGCCATTTCAGACAATATAAATAAAACAATCAATGATGGAATGATAAAGACTAAGTCAGTCAGCAAACTCACTTGTGAAGATGCAAACTCTAGTTTCTCTAAACCAACAAGATAACGGTTTCTCATCAGATCAACTTCATGCCTCTTTTTATTAAGCAGAACTTTAAAGGTCAGGATTAACTCCAGGTAGGAAGTAGGTGTCACATAGTTATATCTTCGCAATGTTGAGAAATATTTAGTTGAAAGAGTTCTTGCACTCTCTTGGAAATACTTACACAGTCCAACAACTCTGTAAAAAACAAGGGGATCAGCAAAGTTAATGTTCACAGTGGTAGTTCTGTCTACACATCACATGTATTTACAACTATTTTAACACAAATGTTAAAAAGCCATGATAGTACCACACAGTTAGTTAATCAGCGTTCACAAACGGTAAAACGTTTCTTAATTAGTTTTTGCATTTCTTTTTGAGAAAATGGCACACTTGTAAGAATTATAATGATCAGGTTAAAAAAATATATAAGTAAGATCCTCAGGCATCAGTTTAGTCTGAAAACTATGGGCTGGACTATGATTAAATTAACAGATGGACAGTGTTGTCAATTATCACCACTACTTTCTCCAGGGCAATTAGGGATGGGGAATAGGGCTAGCTCAGCCACTGATACACACATTCCATGAGGAAATAAATAAATAAAATCTCAAAAATGTAATTTAGAACATCACCTGGAACACTGAAGGTAGGAAAGTGAATTTCTTTATATCAAAAATAATTGTAATATGTGTGGGGAAATTCTAATAGCTGTAAAACTAATAATATAACTGCAGGATGATTACATGGCACCTTCACTGCAATTTTCCCTCTAAAAAGTTCACAAAGTTGTTTAAATTTAAAAGCTAGATATACAATCTCTTTCAGGAGCAGAACTTCAAAAGCCAACATGCTTTATATTTATATTGTCCTTTACAATGTGACCATAGCACACTCTTTCTGTGTTGTCCTGTCAGCTTCATTTAACAAAACACTGTGGATTATGTCATAGTTGACCATATTCTGAAGGTAAAGTCACCACAGTCCCAGAAGACCATAGTGCTACTCTCTCATCAAAGAGAGCAACAATTAGCAGTAGTTTAACCTGAGAGTCAGGCAAGGAGAGAGTTTGAGAAGGAAAGTCCTGCATGGTAACCTCAGCAGTCCAGCCAACTGAGCTAACTGACCACATACTAGCATTTCATTGACATAATACTTTCATGTTTGCTCCCCACCACTGCTCAATGTTCAGTACACAGTAAACCATGTTAGGGCAGGTTGTCATGTAGCATTCACTACTATTTGGGTAAAGGCTAAATGGACAGACATCTCAAAATGTTGTTTCTAATGTTGTGCAGAAATGAGTTACTGCTTTGAAATTAAATGTCACCTGCAAACTTACTCTTTCCTGACTTCATATTCCAATTCTACATCTTCCAAAAATTTGTGTGCCACCATTTCTAAAGCGTCACTTGGCCAAACCTTGAACCAATCAATGGTGCAGCAATTTATAAGTGATGGGAACATTCGCAGACGATTCCGAAAGGCATCTCCAATTGGACTCAAGACTGTAAAACAAAATTTCCCATTAGACACTGCAGGAAAAGCAGGGTCAAAACAACTCTGATGCAAAAATAACTCATTTCAAACCAGAGTACCACTTTTCCTACATTGTTAAATCCTTAGCTAAAAGCCAGGGGATTTATTCTGAGGGGAAAAGCATCAGTTTTCAAGTTGCAGAGTTTCTGGTTTTAGAACATAGAACGTTATGGGTATATAATCTTCTTTATGTAATCAATTTATTCCACCATTGTTGCTTGGCTAAATTAGGCAATGCTACTAAAATTTCACAGTACATTTTTATTTTGTGATACTACTTTGCTACTGATGCCTAGGTTAATAGAAAATTGTCTATCTTCAGGACAAAAAGAATAAAATCATCTGGTGCCAATCGTGCAGCAGAAAAGCCCTTGGCAAATTACTCTAGATTGCTCAGAAATAGATTCAAATTGGATCCACTCTTGTGACACTAACAGTTTTAATTCCGATCTAACTTGGTCGATTTATACCACATGATCTACCATAATTGAATTAACATTGAGTGCAGACCAAACTGAGGGAGATATGGAAGGATGTGTAGAAATAAAGACCTACATTGTAGTACATCTTCCATGACCGAAAGATGTACCAAAATGCTTTATAACCCCCAAAATATCAAGAAGACAGCTCACCATCTCTTTCTCATTGGGATGAGCAATAAACGCTGGCCCAGGCAGCAACACCTACCTCTCATGAACAAATTTAAAAAGTACTTACTTAACCATTACTATTGCAATGTAGGGATATAAGCTCTTACCTAATACAATGTGCAAATTAGCTTTTACTTTTTCAATGAAGTAATTATATAATGACAGCGGAGTGGCCTCAATTCTCTTTCCATCAGTCCTGGCAACACTTTGCATCTTTTCAAGGAGTTCAGCTTTCTCATCTGCCGGGAAGATATTGGGTACGTCTCCCGTGTTCAACAACATGTTGATGTCTTCCACAAATGACTCATCTTTAATTTGACTATCACTAAACATGAAGACAGTCTGTTTGCCATCAACTCCAGTCTTGATCATTATCTGTTTAACATCATCCCTCCATTCACTCTTGCCGTAGTTCTTTGAAATTTCAATTTGGAAGAGATTGAATTCATTCATGAAAGTGGACAGCTTTGTTGCACTCTGTCTGCCACTCCCGCCAACACCAACCAGAAGTAAGTGGCCATTGTCCTGCTTTAGCACTCTGCATATTCTTGAGATGTGCTCTATCGCAAACCTGAACATAACCAGGGCCATTGGAGCTTTACTGACATTGTTATATTCTGACAGATAATATTCCATGACTGATGTAAGTTGTTTTAAGTCTACAATCTCGTCATAAGCCTTTGCACTGGAATCTGGCTTTAGATAATCCCCAAAAAATAGACTGCGAATATTGTCATCAGTAACTTTCCCCGATGGAGTCAAATGGCTCAAAACCTATACAAATGGATGGAAACGGATTGTTAGAGATTTGGTTGTGTGTGTTTAATTCATTAAAGCACAGACAAATTAGCTTATTTCAGTACTAAAATAACCATGCTCATTATTCACCAGAGGAAGAGAAAGAATAAAATCGAACTATTCCTGTCCCCATCAAGGAATCATTGCTGGAAATGCATACATATGAATGTTAGATGAAAGCATTTTTTTGTTTAGGTTGTAAGAGATTCTCCAGATAAATGACCTCACTCATTAGCTGAATGGGTCTCAAACTGCTGAGAATAACAGGAACTACAGAACAAGAAAGATAAGTCCTGATATTATGTATTCATGATATATTCATTTGAAATTCTACTTGGACATGTCCAATGTAGGCAATATATCCATCCTGTGTTAGCAACTTCACTAGAATAATGCAGGGTGATTAAGTGACTGTTTTAATCATTCCTGGAGTAGTGTAGATTAGATTAGATTACAGTGTGGAAACAGGCCCTTCGGCCCAACAAGTCCACACCGACCTGCCGAAGCGCAACCCACCCATACCCCTACATTTACCCCTTACCTAACACTACAGGCAATTTAGCATGGCCAATTCACCTGACCTGCACATCTTTGGACTGTGGGAGGAAACCAGAGCACCCGGAGGAAACCCACGCAGACTCAGATTCCTGAGGCGGGAATTGAACCCGGGTCTCCGGCGCTGTGAGGCAGCAGTGCTGACCACTGTGCCACCATGCCGCCCACAAATAGTGTACCAGAGCTTAATTTCAAAACCAAGGTTTAAATAGTAACACAGTAAGTGATTGAATGATCAAACAATTCTATATGACAAAAGTCCCTGAAAAAGTGAAACCACTTTGGAAGAATTAGCTAAAATCTTGGAGATTTGCTGCATTCTTTCAGGAGGCAGTGGTAGTGTCATAGGACTGATAGTCTAGAACCTTATGGTACTGTTCTGGGGTGTGGATTCAAATCCCGCAATAACTGATGGTGAAATTTGAAATCAATAAAAGAAAGTCTGGAATGAAAAGCCAGTTTGATAGTCACCATGTAACCATTGTCGATTATTGCAAAAAGTTCATCTCTTTCAAAGGTGTGCTGTTGGGAGAAAAGCTGCAGCCTTACCTACTCTGAGCTAACTCCAAATACTTCGCAATGTGGTTGACTCTTAACTGTCCTCTGAAATAGTTTAGCAAGCATCTTAATTCTAGGGCAATTAGGGATGGCCAATAAATGCTGGCCTAGTCTGTGACGTGAACATCCATGAGTGAATGAAACAAAAAGTATGTCAGGTTCTTTCCTTTATGTACAGATTGAGTTTGTTAATAATCTAGATGAGCCTCAGAAGTAAGCTGTGACATGACTCATCTCTGTAAGCCATGTTCATGTTCTGCTAAGAAGTTGGAGCCTTAGAGCTTGGAGCAGGTCTCCCAGCATCTCTTATCATCATTGATAAACGGAGGTTATACGTAGATTAAGTCTATAGCTCTCTGAAAGTGGCAACATATGTGGAGGTGGTAAAGAAAGTGTATGGTGTGTTTACCTTTAGAGAGGGGGCAAAAGAGGTTTACCAGGATATTACTTAATTGGAGTGTATTAGTTATAAGGAGATGGTGGACAAACCTGGATTGTTTTTGCTAGTATGTTGGAGGCTAAGGGTGACCTGATAAAAGTATAGATAATTATGAGAGGCATAGATATGGTGGATAGTCAGAGTCTTTTTCCCAAGTTGGAGATGACAAATACTAGGGGCATAGATTTAGAATGAGAAGTGAAAAGTTTAAAGGAGATGTGCGAGGCAATTTGTTTACACCAAAGGCTGGAATGTGTTGCCAGGGAAGATGATAGAAACAGATATGATTAAAAGGTATTTAGACAGATAGATGAACAGACAAAAAATACAGGGATAAGGGCCAGGTTAGATTCCATACAGTGTGGAAACAGGCTCTTGGCCCAACCAGTCCACACCGACCCTCCGAAGAGTAACCCACCAGACCCATTTCCCTCTGACTAATGCACCTTACACTATGGGCAATTCACCTGACCTGCATATCGTTGTGACTATGGGAGGAAACCAAAGCACCTGGAGGAAACCCATGCAGACATGGGGAGAATGTGCAAACTCCACACAGACAGTCGCCTGAGGCTGGAACCGAACCTAGGACCTTGGTGCTGTGAGGCAGCAGTGCTAACCACTGAGCCATCGTGCCACCCCAGTGCAGGCAGTTGGGATTAGTTTATAATGGCATAATGGTTGGCCCAGACATAGTGGGCTGAACGACCTGTACGTGACCTGTACAGTTCAATGTTCTATGTTTTATCACACACAACGTAACATTAAACACAATGTAACTGCGACAGAGCATTTGTTACAACATGAAGAACCAGCACTAATGACAATCAAACACAGAACTGAAAGTTAATTGTAATCAGGATCATTTTTTCAAGGTGCTAGTGTCCTGCCTATTTCAGTCCTTGAGTGAAAACTCTTTCCAGGTGAATACCTTATCCATTGCCCATATAGTCGCCTTCTTCACAGACACTGTTTAAAATCAAGACTTTGAATTAAAAATGCCAGTTAACACGATGGGACAGAGTGGCTGTCTAACTGAATATTTGTAATAACTGCTTGCACAACTTTGCTCAAGCACCATTTTCATCTAAGCTCTAAATTTAAATAGGTTGAAATTACCTTCATGCTAAATTGGGCTGTAAGACTGTGATGATACTGTGGCTTTAAGAGGTGTATTTTGTCCTGGTTTTTATTCGGAAGAGAGGCTGAGACAGAGACATTGAGCAGTCTATTTCAAACCAATAGAGTAAACAACTTGTGAGGCCTTTGCGTTTTTTTAAGTTGGAACAATAGAAGCAGCCTGAATGGGTGGAGTCTGGCTCCCACAGAAGCAGTGTTTTAGTTTAGCTTTCAATAGTTGTTAGGATTTTGAAGCTGCCATACATCTTTTCCTGTTACAGAAAAATGCTTCAGTTCTTTCTCTCTTTCTGCCAGTATTTTCTCTTGATGTTCTTTCCTCTTGGATTGAAGGAGTTCTCACTGCATGTGACATAATTTATTTTACTGAATTTACCTTTGCCCAGGGTATGTTTATGGGATGTTACTATATGGAAACTGTTGATGTTTAGTAGTTAAATGATCTATTATTCTTTTCAGTTTTCCAATAAAGTTAGACCAATTCTTCTTCCTTTCATTTGTATCTTGACCGAATGATGAGACTAAAGTGTGATTTGCTTAAAGCCAAATCATGTAACCAATCAGATTACATCAGGAACACAGCACCTTACACTTTAAATAAGAAAAGGCTAGGCTCTCTAGGCTATTCTCCTTGACGTATTTGAAGGGGGTTCGGTCTGGTCCATAACAAGCGGCAGAACATCATCACTTACAACACATACTACCAATTAACATATTGGCAAGGGACAGAAAACTGGAGTGAAATGTTTCAGACAGAATGGTGTGGTTTGTGGCAGGAGCAACTCTGAGAAATTACTTGCCTAATGATGGGAGCCCTTGGTTGTTCTCAGAATTCATTTGCTGACACAAGTGGGGAAATGACCATCCGCTTGGGTTTCCTCAATGGCATTCTAAAGGTGGATGCCAGGAACTTGAATTATTCCAATGGCGAAGCCAAAATTAGGAAATAAACAGGGGAGATGTGTATTAATGGTGTGGTTAAATATGCTGATTTCCTCATAGAGGCAGGTAATACTGTGCAATTCAGCCAGTATTCTTCACTGTTATGATTGAGGATTAATGCACAGGCCATTCAGGCAGTGATGCCTTGCCCAACAGAACCAACATAATCTGCAGAGTACTGGCTCAAAGCTACACAGCTTAATCCCCCCCTCCCCTATCACATGGGGTTTCACAGGACAGTGATGAGGCTACATCTGGAGTACTCTACACCATATTGACCACTTTATTTGAAGAAGGATGCAAATAAAGTACAAACAGCTCAGAAAAGATTCACCAGACTAAGATCACAAATGAGTGGGTTGCCTTATGGAGAGGCTAGGTTTGTATTCACTGGAATTAAGAAAAGTAAGAGGTGACTTGATTGAAAACTAAAAGATCCTGAGAGGACTTGACCGGATGGATGTGGGGAGGATGTTTCCTCAGGTGGGAGAATCTGGAACTAAGGGCCACTCTTTAAAAATGTGGAGCCATCCATGTGAAATAAAGAAAGGACAATTTTCTTCTTCTCTTTCAAAGATTCCGTGCCTTTGGAACACCTTTCCCCAAAAGACAGTGGAAGCAGAGTCTTTGAATATTTTTAAAATAAAGGTTGATAGATTTTTGATAAGTGGGGTTGGGATAGGAGGTTAAAATCAGATCAACCATGACCTAATTGAATGAGGGAGTAGGCTCAAGGGGCCAAATGCATTTTTTAATACATTCATGGAATATGGGCATCACTGTTCAGCCCAACATTTATTGCCCCAAGGGCAGTTAAGAGTCAATCACATTGTTGTAGGTCTAGAATCACATATAGGCCAGATCAGGTTAGGATGGCAGTTTCTTTCCCAAAAGGGCATTAGTGAATTGGATGGGTTTTACCTGAAAATTGAAACATCTCGAATACTGAATGGCATGGACAGAGTAGATGTTGGGAAGATGTTTCCATTGGTAGGAGAGACCAGGACCCGAGGGCATATCCTTAGAGTAAAGGGAAGGCCTTTTAGAATGGACATAAGGAGAAACTTCTTCAGCCAGAGAGAGGTGAATCAATGGAATTCAATGCCACAGAAGGCTGTGGAGGCCAGGTCATTGAGTATATTTAAGACGGAGAAAGATGGGTTCTTGATTGTCAAGGGGATCAAGAATTACAGGGAGAAAGCGTGAGAATAGGGCTAAGAAACCTACCAGCCATGATAGACTCAATGGGCTCAATGGTACAATTTCTGCTCCAATGTCTAATGTCTTATAGTCTTATGATAATACCACTAGGCCATCATCTCCCTTTCTGTTGCATGACATAAGATGCTAGGCACTGGATTATTTATCAATACAATGAAGTAAATCAAACAAATCAAAGGGATTTGGCACATGGTACAACAATTTGCAAAGCAGTATGTGAAAAATGCAATTATAATATTATTTTTAGATTAGATTAGATTAGATTACTTACAGTGTGGAAACAGGCCCTTCGGCCCAACAAGTCCACACCGACCCGCCGAAGCGCAACCCACCCATACCCCTACATTTACCCCTTTAACCTAACACTACGGGCAATTTAGCATGGCCAATTCACCTGACCTGCACATCTTTGGACTGTGGGAGGAAACCGGAGCACCCGGAGGAAACCCACACAGACACGGGGAGAATGTGCAAACTCCACACAGTCAGTCGCCTGAGTCGGGAATTGAACCCGGGTCTCTGGCGCTGTGAGGCAGCAGTGCTAACCACTGTGCCACCGTGCCGCCCATGATATTATGATAGGGAATGGATGTGAACTTATTATGTAAAACATTTTCCTTGTTCTTTGTGCAAAATTATGCGTAGGACCCAGCAATTTTAAACATCTCAAAAATAAAACAAGACCAGAAATTACCTTATCAACGCTCTGTTTGAAGAAGTTTGAGGTGGTTTCTTTAATTATTTGGAAAAATATCTTTCTATCATCATCCGCAATCAATCTGTCATAAAAAACCCTGTAAACTTCATGAATCCAGAGACGAATCAATTTATCTCCCTCCTGGGAAAGGAATCATAAACAGCATATCACTAAAACACTTAACACAAAAACAGCTGAGGCCGAGCTTTAGGATTGAAGAACACTACTACTGGAGATAAGTCCAGCTACAATTTAAAATACCTTTTTTTCCATATTCATTCATGGGATGTGGGTAGCATGGCTCAGCCAGCACTTATTTCCAATCCCTAGTTGCCTTGGGGAAGATGTGCATGTTAAGTGGATTGGCCATGCGGAATTACAGGATTGGGGTTGGGTCTGGGTGGAATGCTCTTCAGATGGTCAGTGTGGACTCAATGGACCAAAAGTCCACACTGTAGAGATTCTATGATACTATATGATTCTTAGAAGGTGGTGAGGTATCTTCTTGAACCCTTGCACTTTTTGGGCCAGAGAGAGGGAATTCCAGGATTTTGATCCAGCGACAGTGAAGGAATAGAAATATATTTCCAAGTCAGGATGGTGAATGGCTTGGACGGGAACTTGCAGGTGGTGGTGTTCCCATGTGCCGTTATCCTTCCTAAACAAAAGAAAATAAGAACTAGGAGCAGGAGAGTAGGCCATCTGGCCCTTCGAGTTTGCTTCGCCATTCAACAAGATCATGTTAGGGCGGCACGGTGGCACAGTGGTTAGCACTGCTGCCTCACAGCGCCAGAGACCTGGGTTCAATTCCCGACTCAGGCGACTGACTGTGTGGAGTTTGCACGTTCTCCCCGTGTCTGCGTGGGTTTCCTCCGGGTGCTCCGGTTTCCTCCCACAGTCCAAAGATGTGCAGGTTAGGTGAATTGGCCATGCTAAATTGCCCTTAGTGTTAGGTAATAAGGGGTAAATGTAGGGGTATGGGTGGGTCGCGCTTCGGCGAATCGGTGTGGACTTGTTGGGCCGAAGGGCCTGTTTCCACACTGTAAGTAATCTAATCTAATCTAATCATGGCTGACCTTTCAGTGGCCTCAGCTCCACTTAACTGCCCTCTTACCGTAACCCTTAATTCCTTCATTGTTCAAAAAAACCTACCTTAGCTTTAAAAACATTTACTGAAGTAGCATCAACTACTTCACTGTGGAGAGTGTGGTGTTGGAAAAGCACAACAGGTCAGGCACCATCCGAGGAGCAGGAGGATCGACATTTTGGGCATAAGCCCTTCCTCAGGAACTTAGTCAACTACTTCACTGGGCAGGGAATTTCATGGATTTACAACCGTCTGGGTGAAGAAGTTCCTTCTCAATTCAGTCCTAAATCTGCTCCCCCTAATCTTGAGGCTGTGCTGTCTTGTCCAGTGGAAACATCCTCGCTACTTCTATCTTATCGGTTCCCTTGATAATTTTATATGTTTCTATAAGATTCCCCCCTCATTTTTCTAAATTCCAATGAATATAATCCCAGTCTATTCAGTCTCTCCTCATAAGCCAGCCCTCCTCAACTCCGGAATCAACCTAGTGAACCTCCTCTGCACCCCCCTCCAGTGCCAGTACATCCTTTCTCAAGTAAGGAGATCAAAAATACAAGCAGTACTCCAGGTATGGCCTCACCAGTACCCTGTACATCTGCAACATAACCTCCCTGTTTTTAAACTCAATCCCTTTAGCAATGAAGGACAAAATTGCATTTGCCTTAATTACCTGTTGTACTTGTAGACCAACCTTCTGTGATTCATGCACAAGGACACCCAGGTCCCTCTGCATAGCAGCATGCTGCAACTTTTTACCATCCAGGTACTAGTCCTTTATACTGTTATTCTTAACAAAATGGATGACTTCATAATTATTAACATTGTATTCCATCTGCCAGACCTTTGCCCACTCACTTAAAGTATCTAGGTTCCTCTGCAAAGTTTCACAGTCCTCTGCACACTTTGCTCTGCCACTCATCTTAGTATCATCGTAAAATTTTGACACCGTACAAGGGGTCCCAAAAACAAATCATCTATATACATTGTAAATAAGTGTGGTCCCAACAGCGATCCCTGAGGCACACCCCTTGTTACTGATTGCCAACCAGAATAGCACTCATTTATCCACACTCTTTGCTTCCTGTTAGTCAACCAATCCTCTATCCATGCAAATACTTTGCCCTTAAAACCATGCATCTTCACCTTATGGAGCAGCCTCTTCTGCAGGACCTTGTCGAAGGCCTTTTGGAAATCTAGGTACATCACATCCACTGTGTCCCCATTGTCCACTGTGCTCATATTTCTTTATAGAATTGTAAAACATTAGTTAGGCTTGGCCTGCCCTTCATGAACCCATGCTGCATCTGCCCAATAGGACAATTTCTATCCAGATGCCTTGCTATTTCTTCCTTGATAATAGACTCGAGTATGTTCCCACTACAAAAGTTAAGCCTCACTGGGTTATAATTCCCCAGCTTTTGTCCACCTCCATTTTTAAACAGTGACATCACATTTGCTGTTTTCCAAACTGCTGGGACTGCCCCAGAGTCCAGTGAATTTTGGAAAATTACCACAAGTGCACTTGCTATTTCTCCCGCCATTTCTTTTAGTACCCTGGGATGCATTCCATCAGGGCCAGGAGACTTGTCTATCCTTAGCTCCCTTAGATTGCCCAACACTACCTCTTCCGTAATAATGATTGTTTCCAGGTCCTCATCTACCTTCGTCTTTTTGTCAATTACCGGCATGTTATTCATGTCCCACACTGTGAAGACCGATACAAAACACCTATACAATGCCTCAGCCATTTCATCATATCCCATATCTAAATGCCCTTTCTCATCCTCTGAAGGACCAACGTCTACTTTAGTCACTCTTTTTATTTTATATATTCACAGGAACTTCTGCTATCTGTCTTTATATACTGTACTAGTTTTTTCTCATGTTTTATCTTACTTTTCTTTATATTTTTCTGGGAGTAGTGCTTGTGGGTCTGGATAGTGCTGTCCAAGGAGCCAGGGTGAGTTGTTACGCTGTATGTTATCTATCCTGCAGCTTTCCTGTTTGATTAGCCCTGATGTTTGGAGAATAAACATTTGCCTTTTCAAGGACAGAAATTAATACTCTCAAAGTAGGCCTGCTCTTCTGGCATCAGCTCTGAACATTACATGACATTATGTGTGGTTGGTTCTTCTGCCTGTGAGTCGTGTAAGCCTCAGTTTTGTTTCACAACTCTTCAATTAATTCTACCAAGGTCAAAGCATCCCGATCTGTGCTTCCACAGTGGAATCAGAATGCTGAGCAGTATCACATAGCGAGGGTCTTGAACTCGGAGGCAGCAATGGATTGAGTTATTGTAGCAGTGCTCCCACTCTAACATACCCCCTATGGTACTCTCACAGCTCTCATTGAAAGATAGCAACAATTTTCAATGGGCCATAGTGGAATAAGGTTTGGTAGGGACATGCAGCAGTGGTATACACTAGAAGTGATGTTTTATATTTCAGAAGCAAATTTAATTGAAATTCTGTAGATGGATGGTACATTTTTGCAAACGATTTACTTTTAGTTTACACAATAGATTTTGATAATTTTATACAACTACTTTCCTGAAGTCCCATTCAACTGTTACAAGGTGTGTGGGTTTGAACGGACTATAAGAAGGTCTGATCACTTACTTTCAGATGGGTATTTGGACACAAAAGCACTCCTTTAATCACTCGAGAGAAATCTCGCAGATTGAACACATAATGAGATTTGGAAGGGGTTGGAAGGAAGTTGTCTACTGCAGCTTTATAAACTGCCATGGTGGCCTGTACCATCATCTTACCCAACCTGAAATAGAGAAGAGTTTGACAGTTTCACCCAAAATTCCTGTCGCCACTCAATATCAACAAGTACAACCTGGAAATTTGTGGGAGACCCGGAGCAAATCACACTGATCAGCAACCCCGCACGTCCCCACCCCGGGGCAAAATACACCATGCAGCACCTCCCAATGTCCCCATCCCTGGGGCAAATCAAACTGTGCAGCATCCTCCACCCCCACATCTCCACTCCAGAGCAAATTACACTCTTCACCGCACGCCACACCCCAGGGCTAGAGCATATCACACCGTGCCCCATCCAACATTCCCTCCCCACCTCTGGCACAAATCACACTGGCCCAGCTTTCTATAGGAGCAATTCATCTCAATTCATTCTTCAACCTTTTCCTCATAGCCCTGTAAATCTCTTCTTTTCAATTGTCCAATTAATCCAATTGTCTTTAGAAAACCACTCAAGGACTTGTTGGGCCAAAGGGCCTGTTTAAGGTGGCACAGTGGCTCAGTGGTTAGCACTGCTGCCTCACAGCACCAGGGACCCAGGTCCAATTCCAGCCTCGGGTGACTGTCTGTGTGGAGTTTGTACATTCTCCCTGTGTCTGCGCGGGTTTCCTCCAGGTGCTCCGGTTTCCTCTCACAATCTAAAGATGTGCAGGTCAGGTGAATTGGCCGTGTCAATTGTCCATAGTGTTAGAGCGAGGACTGCAGATGCTGGAAACCAGAGTTTAGGTCAGAGTGGTGCTGGAAAAGCACAGCAGGTCAGGCAGGATCCGAGGAGCAGGAAAATCGATGTTTCGGGCAAAAGCCCTTCATCAAGAATAAGGGCTTTTGCCCAAAACATTGATTTTCCTGCTCCACGGATGCTGCCTGACCTGCTGTGCTTTTCCAGCACCATAGTGTAAGATGCATTAGTCAGAGGGAAATGGGTCTGAGTGGGTTACTCTTCGAAGGGTCGGTGTGTACTGGTTGGGCTGAAGGGCCTGTTTCCATACTGTAGGGAATATAATACAATGACTCCCAGGCAGTCCATTCCAGACCCTAACCACTCGCGTGAACCTGCCTCACTACACTGTCAGACAATGTGTTGGAGAACTGGGGCAAATCACACTGTGCAGCACACCCACCCCCACCCCTGGGGCAAATTACACTGTGCAGCACACCCACCTCCCTACCCCGGGGCAAATCACACTGCGCAGCACACTCACTCCCACCCCGGGGCAAATCACACTGTGCAGCACATCCACCCCCACCCCGGGGCAAATCACACTGTGCAGCACACCCACACCCACCCCTGGGGCAAATCACACTGTGCAGAACACCCACACCCACCCCTGGGGCAAATCACACTATGCAGC
Organism: Chiloscyllium plagiosum; assembly: GCF_004010195.1. Taxonomy (NCBI): domain Eukaryota; kingdom Metazoa; phylum Chordata; class Chondrichthyes; order Orectolobiformes; family Hemiscylliidae; genus Chiloscyllium; species Chiloscyllium plagiosum. Next base: position 52,499,034 of record NC_057730.1, on the reverse strand, counting down.
ACACCCACCCCCACCCCGGGGCAAATCACACTATGCAGCACACCCACCCCCACCCCTGGGGCAAATCACACTGTGGATATGTAGTTAATTAATATTAGGTGTCATATAACATGGCAGTTCAGAGCCATTGCAGCAGTTTGAGTGATATTTGAGAGAGTCAAGGGTTGTAGCCTACATGTAAACCTTCCCACCTACCCCCATTTGATTTTGTTTCATTGAAATTTGTTGATCCCTACCGTAGAAAGGTGTTTTCAAATCCTTTCGCAAAGTGCCAATCCGAAATGGAAGTGAAAATCTTCATCATAGTATCGTCATCGAATGAATCGATGGAGATGATATTCAGATGGCGAGTGAAACGGCCTGTGAGGTAAAGCAGAGAAGTAGCATCTGGAGAAACTGGACAGCAACAACTTGGATTTTACAGCTTGTGATACTCAACTAAAAGCTTTGTAGTTGTGTTTAAACAAACACTGCTAGCTTTATCACCTCACATTGGTCAAAAAGCCCAACACCTATAAGTAGCACAACGTAATGTCAATGTCCAGGTGATTTTCCCATAATTTTGCACCACTGACTTTGCTGCCCATTATTTTTCAAAAGCCTCACCACATTTCTAGATATTTGTTTTTAGGCATTTTCCCATGGAAAGGATTTTGTTATGAATTACTATAAAATGAGCTGTTAAATTAAAACTGACACCAACAGCAGGTTGTAAGTGATAATATATTTTTCTCTCTTTGGATCTGTGAACTGATGGACTGCTATACCAAGTGTTTTGAGAAGATTTGTAGTTCAGGTTGAGGTTCTGGATGTAGGTTTGCTCACTGAGCTGGAAGGTTCATTTTCAGACGTTTCATCACCATACTAGACAACATCTTCAGTGAGCCTCCGGATAAAGCACTGGTGGTGTCACCCACTTTCTATTTATATGTTTGAGTTTCCTTGGGTTGGTGATGTCATTTCCTGTGGTGACATCATTTCTGATGGCGATGTTATTTCCTGTTCTTTTTCTCAGGGGTGGTAAATGGGATCCAAGTCAATGTGTTTGTTGATAGAGTTCCGGTTGGAATGCCATGCTTCTAGGAATTCTTGTGCATGTCTCTGTTTGGCTTGTCCTAGGATGGGGATGTGTTGTCCCAGTTGAAGTGGTGTCCTTCCTCATCTGTATGTAAGGATACTAGCGAGAGAGGGTCATGTCGTTTTGTGGCTAGTTGATGTTCATGTATCCTGGTGGCTAGTTTTCTGCCTGTTTGTCCAATGTAGTGTTTGTTACAGTTCTTACAAGGTATTTTGTAAATCACATTAGCTTTGCTTGTTGTCTGTATAGTTCATTAGCTGCTGTTTTAGCGCGTTGATGGGTTTGTGGCTACCATGATGCCAAGGGGTCTGAATAGTCTGGCAGTCATTTCCGAGATGTATTTGATGTAGGGGAGAATGGCTCGGGTTTCTGGACGTGTTTTGTCTCATTGTTTGGGTTTGTTGCTGAGAAATCGGCAGACTGCGTTCATTGGGTTCCCATTCCTTTTAAATACACTGTATAGGTGATCTTCCTCTGCTCTGCGTAATTCCTCTGTGCTGCAGTGTGTGGTGGCTCGTTGAAATAATGTTCTAATGCAGCTTCATTTGTGGAAGCTCTGTAGTTCAGTATTTGGTCCGTATGTGTTGTTTTCCTGTAGACGCTGGTTTGAAGTTCCCCATTGGCTGTTCGCTCTACCGTGACATCTAGGAATGGCAGTTTGTTGTTGTTTTCCTCCTCTTTAGTGAATTTTATGCTAGTAAAGGTATTATTGTGTACAACCTTTCTATAAATAGAAAGCGGGCTACACCACCAGTGCTTCATTCGGAGACTCACTGAAGATGTTACTTAGTATGGCGATGAAAAATCTGAAAACGAACATCACAGCTCAGCAAGCAAACCTACATCCAGATACCAAGAGTATTTTACAACTTGAAAATCAAATGTTGCCTCTTGAGTGGTACCATGTGTGGTGAAACGGTTAAAAATTATGTCCCAATACATGTGTGAATCTAACCGGAATGGAGGTGTTGCTTAGTCCCGTGTGAATCTTATTACACACCTCCCCGTGTGAATCTTCTTATCTGTATGTAACCAGAATGGAATGTGTTTTTTAGCCTTGCTCTGCTGTTCACATGAATGTTTATATCTGGAAAAGAGTA
>NC_057730.1:52484241-52495948 GCF_004010195.1 Chiloscyllium plagiosum | reverse complement strand
CAGCAGGTCAGGCAGCATCCAAGGAACAGGAGAATCGACGTTTCGGGCATAAGCCCTTCTTCAGGAATGAGGAAAGTGTGTCCATGTGGTGTAAAATTCCAAGCAGTGGAATGTGGTGAAACGGTTAAAAATTATGTCCCAATACATGTGTGAATCTAACCGGAATGGAGGTGTTGCTTAGTCCCGTGTGAATCTTATTACACACCTCCCCGTGTGAATCTTCTTATCTGTATGTAACCAGAATGGAATGTGTTTTTTAGCCTTGCTCTGCTGTTCACATGAATGTTTATATCTGGAAAAGAGTATATCAGAGTGAGTATAAGCCAGACCCGGGAGTCTGCTCCGGGGTTACGTTTAACCGCCGAGCGTGGGTTGTTGGCAACCGCTCTACGAGAACTGACGGCTCCCAGTTCCGGTAACATGTAGAGTGAGTATAAGCCAGACCCGTTGTAAGTATGAGACCTGGTTGTGGCGACGCTGCGGGGAATAAAATGCTCATATTCTAGCAGACTCGCCTCTTGGTCGTTTGTTCTGTGTCAGACTACTCTCCTACGAACCTGACCTTGAGAATTTTTTAAAACACCATGCAAATTTCTCTTTGAAAGCAGGAAGAGAGGGAAATCATTTTAAATCTTTCACATTAAGGAATGTTAAAAAGAATTATTAAAGTTTAAGTATATAAGTATTACCTATACAGCGTATTCAAGAAGTACGGGTATCCAATATACACAGTCCGTCGATTCCTAAACAACAAACCCAAACAAGTAGACACAACACACCCAGAGACTCTGGCCACATTACCATACATCAAAGACATCTCGGAGATGACTACCAGACTACTCCGACTCCTTGGCAGCATGGTAACCAACAAACTTACCAACACACTGAAACAGCTACTGATGAACCTAAAGGACCATATACAAATGACCAGCAAAACAAGTGTTATTTTAAAAATACCATGCAAGGACTGTAACATAGAACATAGAACAATACAGCGCAGAACAGGCCCTTCGGCCTTCGATGTTGCGCCGACCTGTGAACAAATCTAAGCCCATCCTCCTACAGTATCCCATCCTCATCCATGTGCTAATCTAAGGATAGTTTAAATCTCTATAATGTGGCTGAGTTAGCAGGCAGGGATATCCACGCCCTTACTACTCTCTGAATAAAGAACCTGCCTGTAACATCTGTCTTAAATCTATCACCCCTCAATTTGTAGCTATGCTCCCTCGTACAAGCTGATGTCATCATCCTAGGAAAAAGACTTTCACTGTCTACCTTACCTAATCCTCTGATCATCTTGTATGTCTATATCAAATCCCCTCTTAGCCTTCTTCTCTCCAATGAGAACAAACCCAAGTCTCTCAGCCTTTCCTCATTAGACCTTCCCTCCGGACCAGGCAACATCCTGGTAAATCTCCTTTGCACCTTTTCCATTGCTTCCACATCTTTCCTGTAATGGGGCGACCAGAAATGTACACAATATTCCAAGTGTGGCTTCACTAACATTTTGTATAGTTGCAGCATGATATTGCGGCTCTGGAACTCAATCCTTCTACCAATAAAACCTAACACACCTAATGCCTTCTTAACAGCACTATCCACCTGGGTGGCAACTTTCAGGGATCTACGTACGTGGACTCCAAGATCTCTCTGCACATTCACACTACCAAGAATCTTTCCATTGACCCAGTACTCTGCCTTCCTGTTATTCTTCCCAAAGTGAATCATCTCACATCTATCTGCACTGAACTCCATTTACCCCCTCTCAGCCCAATTCTGCAGTTTATCCAAGTCCCCCTGCAACCTGTAACATTCTTCCACACTGTCCACTACTCCACCGACTTTAGTGTCGTCTGCAAAGTGGTCCCAAAACAGATCCTTGTGGCACACCACTAGTAACCGGCTTCCAAACTGAATATTTTCCATCAATCACCACTCGCTGCCTTCTTACAGAAAGCCAGTTTCTAATCCAAACTGTTAAATCACCCTCAATCCCATGTCTCTGCACTTTCTCCAACAACCTACCATGTGGAACCTTACCAAAGGCTTTACAGAAGTCCATGTACACCACTACCCTACCCTCATCCACATGCTTGGTCACCTTCTCAAAAAACTCAATGAGGTTGTGAGACACGACCTGCCCTTGACGAAACCATGTTGACTATCTGAAATCAAATTATTGCTTGCTAGATGATTATAAATCCTATCTCTCATAATGCTTTTTGAAACTTTTCCTACAAAAGATGTAAGGCTCACTGGTCTATAATTACCTGGGTCACCTCTGCTGCCCTTCTTGAACAAGGGCACAACATTTGCAATCCTCCAGTCCTCTGGTACTAAACCTGTAGATATTGATGACTCAAAGCCAAAGGCTCCAATACCTCTTCCCTAGCTTCCCAGTGAATCCTCAGATAAATCCCATCCAGCCCAGGGGACTTGTCTACTTTCACTCCTTCTAGATTTGATAACACCTCTTCCTTACTAACCTACATCCTTTCCAGTCTAATATCTCATATCTCATTCTTCTCCTCTTCAATATTCTTCTTTTCCTGAGTGAAAACCGATGAGAAATGTTCGTTTCGCACCTTTCCGATCTCCACAAAGTCCACACACAACTTCCCACTTCTGTCTTTGACTGGCCCTATTCCTACACTAATCATCCTTTTATTCCTCACATACCTACAGAAAGCTCTAGGGTTCTCCTTTATTCTATTTGCTAAAGACCACTCATGTCCTCTCTTTGCTCTTCTTAACTCTCTCTTTAAATCCTTCCTGGCTGATCTGTAACTCTCCATCACCTCATCTGAAACATCTTGTCTCATTGTTACATAAGCCTCCTTCTTCTGCTTAACAAGAGTTGCAATTTCTGTAGTAAACCACGGTTCCCTTACCTTCTTACTTCCTCCCTGCCTGACAAGGACATATCTATCAAGCACACACTATATCTGTTCCGTAAACCATCTCTACATTTCCATTGTCCTCATCCCCTGCATTTTGCTACCCCACTCTATGCATCCTAATTCTTGTCGAATTGCATTATAACAAACAATACATCAGACAGACAGGCAGAAAACTAGCCACCAGGATACACGAACACCAACTAGCCACAAAAAGGCATGACCCACTCTCACTAGTATCCATACACACAGATGAAGAAGGACACCACATCGACTGGGACAACATATCCATCCTGGGACAGGCTAACAGAGATACACACAGGAATTATTCAAACCTGAACTCCATTAATAAACACATCGGTTTGGACCCCATTTACCAACCACTGAGAAAAAGAACCAGAAATGATATCACCCACTTTAAGAGACCAAGACACATAAATAGAAAATGGGACAGTACACCAGTGCTTCACCGGAGGCTCACTGATGATGTTACCTAGCATGGCAATGAAATGTCTGAAAACAAACCTTCCAGCCCAGTGAGCTAACTTACAACCTGAAGTATTAAAAAACTGGGAGTGCCAACAGCAGCAGAGTGAAAGAAACATTCAGTGCCTGTAGATAGACACTGCTCTCTCTCACCGCTTCACCCACACCCTCCATGGGCAAAAGACAGAAAAATCAATGTTTTTAAGAATTCTAAATCAAAAGAAAAGGACTGGTTCCACTTCATCCACCAATGAATTGAAGAATGGCTGTCACAGACAGCCGCATGTCGTCAGCACAAAGATCAAAAAGGACTGTGAGAAAATAACCTTGCACATTGTTCTCTGGATTTCCGATCTTTAGAACTTTGTTTCTGCTGTCTTCATTCTTTTTCCATGCACAGTCTCAGTGTTAAACAGTTTGCCTCTAGTCTGACTTAAAACTGACTGACTGCATGTGTTTAGGGTTTTAAGGAGGGTATAGTTTAAGTTGCATAAATTAGGAATCCTCTCTTTTCAATATTAAAAATCACACAACACCAGGTTATCGTCCAACAAGTTTAATTGGAAGCACTAGCTTTCGGAGCATCGCTCCTTCATTGGATGGACAACCATCTGATGAAGGAGCAGCGCTCCGAAAGCTAGTGCTTCCAATTAAACCTGTTGGACTATAATCTGGTGTTGTGTGACTTTTAACTTTCTACACCCGAGTCCAACACTGGCATCTCCAGATCATCTCTTTTCGATGCTCTTGTTAAAGTTAAGTGTGCCACAATGAATAGTTATTTTTACTGTTACTAAAGAAACCCAGGGTGAATTACTTTTGTCCTAAGTAGCAGTCAGTCTGTCAAATTGGTAATTTTGGTGGTCTCACTGGGATTTTGGACATTTATACATTTTGTGACTGTGGGGCATGATTATTGAGGCACTCTTCCCAGTTTAATTACGACAAATCAAAATACAAAGCGTACCAGAGATGGGTAGGTGTGTTGAGATTCGGGTATAGCCTCTTAAGCAATCATTCTGTATGCAATGAGTGGCTCTTGCATTCATTGTTATTGTAGTAATCCTATAAATTTGTTCCCAGTGGGATTAACCTCAAAGGAATTGCTCTCTGGGGGATTAGCAGTGAGTAGGGCTACGCAATTTTGCCTGAAGGCAACCTCTGACTTGTCAAAACATGACAATTACAGGGATGTAGCAGAAACCTGTGCAAAGGTGAGAAAATGGCAAAAAGCTGAAGTAAATAGACTCTGCCTTGAATACAGAAAGTTCAAAAGGTTACCCTGAACAATAAGGTATCCTCATTGGTCGGGGTAGTCAGCAAGGTTACCCCCTCTCACCGTTGTTGTTTATGTTGATGATAGAGCCACTGGCAGAGGCCATTCGTCAGAACGTCCACATAACCGCTCCGGAAGTGGGATCGAGGGCACACAAGATTACACTGTATGCGGATGATGTCCTTCTGTTTTTATCGAACCCAATCACCTCCGTACCCCATTTGATATCAATTCATTTGGAGCTATTTCAGAATATAAGATCAACTTTGCAAAATCGGAGGCTATGCCTTTGTGGAATCTTGTTGACGTGCCAGAAGTTGAAGGTGGCTCGAAGTTCCCTTTTAAGTGGTCACGGGCAGGGCTCCGATACCTAGGCATTTTTATTACCCCCAAGTTTGATCTGTTATTTCAGACTAACTTTGCTCACTTGCTTGACAATATTAGGCGAGATCTCTAGAGATGGGAGGCTCTTCCAATTTCATGGCTGGGCCGAATATCCCACATTAAGATGAATGTTCTTCCTCGTTTGCTTTATCCCGTGCGTATGCTCCTTATAATATTTCCCAGGTCAACGCTGTGGAAGCTTATGGGGTGGTTTGGTTCCTTTGTCTGGCATCATGGGTGGCCCCTCATCAAACTTACTAAATTGCAGTTGCCACATGGAGTGGGAGGGGTTGATTTCCCAGACATCAGAAGGTATCAATTGAGTTCCCTGCTGATCTTTGTCTGCGATTGGGTAGGTAACGATCCAAATTCAATATGGCTGGATATTGAGGCCTCCCAGGCAAAGTGTCCTCTTATTAACCTGTTGTTCATGGATAAGATGAGGACACTGCCGGAACCCCATTGTCATTAGTACAGTCTGGGCTTGGAGGGCGATGCATCAGAGAGACGATTGTTTATCGAAGACTTCGCTACTTAGACCCATAGTTGGCATGCCAGGGTTCCGACCAGAGATGATGGACTCAGGGTTCAAACTATGGGCAGCGAGAGGAGTTTCTAGTTTGGGAGACTTGTTTGAGGGGGTGGTTATGATGTCTTTTGAGCAACTGAGCTGCAAATACGGGTTGCCCAGCAGAGATCTTTTCCATTTTTTTCAGGTTAGGAATTTCATCCAGAAGAAGACTACACTTCTCATTAAGCCCTAAAAGCCTGATACAGAGAGGTTTATGCTACATTCCACAAGCACCCTTTCGGTTAGTGGCCTCTATCACCTGCTGGGTGGCAGGGCCTGGCAGGATATTAACCGGTTATGTAAGGTCTGGGAGCAAGAGCTGGGAGTGGAGATCTCTTCCGAAACATGGGAGAACATATGGGAGAATACTTGAAAGATCTCAATCTGTAATAGGACATGCACTACGCAGTTAAAAGTTCTGTATGGGGCTCATCTGGCACCAGACCGTCTAGCGAAGTTTAAAAAAGGGGCATCTTCAGTGTGCCCCAAATGTAAAATAAGTGTAGGTACTCTTACCCATTGCTCTGGACATGCCACAGGCTCAGTGTTTATTGGAGCACTGTGGCGGGAGAGATAGGGAGGGTATTGAGGACTGAAGTCAAAGTAGACCTGATATCTCTCCTCTTAGGTCTACCGAATTTACCATCCTTAGACAGGCATGGGAAGAAACTATTTAATATTCTTGCACACTGTGCACGGAAGAATATTCTGATGAACTCGGTATCTGAGAACCCGCCGGACTTGCTGGGATGGCAGAAATTAATTATGGAGCACATTCCCTTGGACTTTTTTACAAACATGGTGCACCACACAACAGACTATTTTTATAAGACATGGCAGCCCTACTTGAGTTATTTGAAAATAGATTTGTCAATTATCTTAACTGGGGCGTGTGGTTAACCAGAGTGGTTAGGTTTGTCAAGCCTTGGGCCCTGGAGGGGATCTCGTGAGTTAATGTAAGTATATCTACAATGCTCCTGTTCCTTTGTTTGGGAACTTTGCACCGAGCATAGCTGTTCTGTATTTTGTTTTTTTTTGCTTTTCTTTTTTTTGGTGTTGCTTTGCACAGTGTTTGGGTTTGTTTTGTATTAGAGGATAGGTTAATAGTTAGGAGACAGTAGTTGTATTGTAATTTGTGGGTTTTTTTTCTTTTTATTATACTGATATTTGTTATTGATTGTATTTTCAATAATTTTATATATTTGTAAAGTTAAAAAAAATTGCTAATAAATATATTTACAAAAGAAACCAATAAGCTATCCTCACGACCTTTTATTTGTACTGTTACACAAGAACACAATTTATATCCTTTGGGACTAATCAACTTGAATTATAACTGTGACTCTGTATGTCTCACCCTACAATGAAATTTACAGTTTACAATTCCATTTAAACATTCATCATCTAATATTAGCTCAGTGCACCTTTAGAAAGATTGAATAAATTTGTGTTTAGAATACACATGGCCTGGAAGATCTCTGAGGTAGGGCATCCTGTCATGTGGGGTGGGCTGGTGGAGAATTAAGTCCCCTCTCTAGTCAACTCTCACTCATCAAAGTGTTAAATGGCATGGGGCTGCTGACATTGGTGGGATGCTCTCACTACCAACTCTCTTGATAGTGGTATCGGACCCACCAATAGCAAACTTCAGCTCCAAGTTACGCTACTCCATAACAATATAGAACATGTAGAGTCAACTTGGATAAAGGTTAAGATACTTGGTCTGCCAATTGCTGGAAAAAATCCTTTATATCTATTGTTCACTCACTTTCAATTGTGGATGAAAATGTATGTCTGGATTGTACCCCGATTGTACTCCCAAAGTGGGGCCAAAACGCACCTTTCATTGGACTCTTCATCCTTATTTAACTCCGTGTAGGCTCAGGGTGACAGACTGTCCCAAATTTTACTGGATCGTTCTTTGAAATCTCTAACTGTCCCATGCTCTGTATATTTCTTTTTCATCCCCAGAATGTAATTTGTTCCAGGTTTGTAAAACTGGGAGTGTGCCTGATTCCTGCTTATAGCAGGATTGCAAATTAAGTATTAAGTTAATTTTGATTCGCTTTTGTTCTCAACTGTACCAGTCTCAGATTGAAATCTTCCCTCACTATCTCCCTGGGTCCCCCCCCCCCCCCCCCGCTACCTTACTAGAATAAATCCTCCTGAGCAGCTCTAGCCAATCTCCCTGCCAGTATATTAGTCCCCGTCCAATTTAGGTGCAATCCGTCCTTCTTGTACAGGTCACTTCTACCCCAATACAGCTTCCAATGATCCAAAAATGTGAATCCTTCTCCAATACACCAGCTCCTCAGCCATGCATTCATCTGCTCTATCCTCCTATTCCTGCCCTCACTAGCTCGTAGCACTGGGAGTAATCCAGACATTACTACTCTCAGGGACCTCATTTTTAAACTCCTGCCTAACTCTCTGTAATCTCCCTTCAGAGTCTAAACCTTTTCCCTTCCAATGTCGTTGGTTCCAATGTGGACAATGACCTGCTGTTGGCCCCCCTCCCCCTTGAGAATATTCTGCACCCTCTCTGAGACATCCTTGATCCTGGCACCAGGGAAGCAACACACCATTCTGATTTTTCACTGCTGGCCACAGAAACGTCTATCTGTGCCTCGGACTAGAGAGTCCTCTATAACAATCAATCACTTGGAACCGATGTACCTCTCATTACATTAGAGCCAGTCTCGATGCCAGAAACTTGGCTGTTTGTGCTATGTTCCCCTGAGAATCCATAACCCCCTACATTTTCCAAAACAGCATATTTGTTTGAAATGGGGATAGCCACAGAAGATTCCTGCACTACCTGCCTACCTCTCTTATCTTTCCTGTAGTTAACCCATCTATGGGACTGTAACTGAGACTTTCCCTCCTTCTTATAACTGTCATCCATCATATCCCCTTGCTCTAGTAAATTCCTCATTGCCTCTAACTGCCTCTTCAACCGATCCATTCAATCTGATAGGATTCGCAACCAACAACATCTATTGCAGATATAATCCTCAGTAACCTTTAAACTCTCCCTAAACCCCCACATCCGACAAGAAGAGCATATCACTCTACTAAAGGCCATTTTTGCTTCTTTCAATCTACAGACCCAGAAAATAGCACTGTCTTATTCCTCTACAAAACAGTACTCCCAGTTCAAAGTTTGTGAGAAGATTTGTAGCTCGGGTGCTCGTTTCTGTGGTTCTGTTCGCCGAGCTGGAAGTTTTTGTTGCAAACGTTTCGTCCTCTGTCTAGGTGACATCCTCAGTGCTTGGGAGGCTCCTGTGAAGCGCTTCTGTGGTGTTTCCTCCGGCATTTATAGTGGCCTGTCCTGCCGCTTCCGGTTGCCGGAGACGAAACGTTTGCAACAAAAACTTCCAGCTCGGCGAACAGAACCACAGCAACTACTCCCAGTGCTTCGAGTTAATGCAGGTAGGAATAGGAGGATAGAGCAGATGAATGCATGGCTGAGAAGCTGGTGTATGGGAGAAGGATTCATATTTTTGGATTATTGGAAGCTGTTTTGGGGTAGAAGTGACCTGTACAAGAAGGAGGGATATAGGACAGGGAGATAGTGAGGGAAGATTTCAATCTGAGACTGGTACAGTTGAGAACAAAGGCGAGTCAAACAGGGCAGGCAGGGAAAAAGCAGAGAACAAGGCAGGACTGATAAATTAAACTGCATTTATTTAAATGTAAGGGGCCTAACAGGGAAGGCAGATGAACTCAGGGCATGGTTAGGAACATGGGACTAGGATATCATAGCAGTTACAGAAACATGGCTCAGGGATGGGCAGGACTGGCAGCTTAATGTTCCAGGATACAAATACTACAGGAAGGAAAGAAAGGGAGGCAAGAGAGGAGGGGGAGTGGCATTTTTAATAAGGGATAGCATTACAGCTGTGCTGAGGGAGGGTATTCCTGGAAATACATCCAGGGAGGTTATTTGGGTGGAACTGAGAAATAAGAAAGGGGTGATTACCTTATTGTGATTGTATTATAGACCCCCTAGTAGTCAGAGGGAAATTGTAAAACAAATTTGTAAGGACATCTCAGTTATCAGTAAAAATAATAGGGTGATTATGGTAAGGGATTTTAACTTTCCAAACATAAACTGGGACTGCCATAATGTTAAGGGCTTAGGTGGAGAGGAATTTCTTAAGTGTGTACAAGAAAATTTTCTGATTCAGTTTGTGGATATATCTACTAGAGAATATGTAAAACTTGACCTACTCTTTGGAATTAAGGCAGGGTAGGTGACTGAGGTGTCAGTGGGGGAGCACTTTGGGGCCAGCGACCTTAATTCTATTAGATTTAAAATAGTGATGGAAAAAGATAGACCAGATCTAAAAGTTGAAGTTCTAAATTGGAGAAAGGCCAATTTTGATGGTATTAGGCAAGAACTTTCAAAAGCTGATTGGGGCAGATGTTCGCAGGTAAAGGGACGGCTGGAAAATGGGAAGCCTTCAGGAATGCGATAACGAGAGTCCAGAGAAAGTATATTCCTGTTAGAGTGAAAGGGAAAGCTGATAGGTATAGGGAATGTCTAAAGAAATTGAGGGTTTGGTTAAGAAAAAGAAGGAAGCATATGTCAGGTATAGACAGGATAGATCGAGTGAATCCTTAGAAGAATAAAAAGGAAGTAGGAGTATATTTAAGAGAGAAATGAGGAGGGCAAAACAGGGGCATGAGAAAGCTTTGGCCAATAGAGTTAAAGAGAATCCAAAGTGTTTTTACAAATACATTAAGGACAAAAGGGTAACTAGATAGAGAGTAGGGCTCCTCAAAGATCAGCAAGGCGACCTTTGTGTGGAGCCACAGAAAATGGGGGAGATACTAAACAATTATTTTGCATCAGTATTTACTATGGAAAAGAATATGGAAGATACAGACTGTAGGGAAATAAATGGTGACATCTTGCAAAAATGTCCATATTACAGAGGAGGAAGTGCTGGATGTCTTGAAACACATAAAAGTGATAAATCCCCAGGACCTGACCAGGTGTACCCTAGAACTCTGTGGGAGGCTAGGGAAATGATTGCTAGGCCTCTTACTGAGATATTTGTATCATCAATAGTCACAGGTGAGGTGCCAGAACCCTGGAGGTTGGCTAATGTTGTGCCACTGTTTAACAAAGATGGTAATGACAAGCCAGGGAACTATAGACCAGTGAGCCTGAAGTAGGTGGTATGCAGGTTGTTGGAGGGAATCCTGAGGGACAGGATGTACACGTATTTGGAAAGGCAAAGACTGATTAGGGATAGTCAACATGGCTTTATGCATGGGAAATCATGTCTCACAAACTTGATTGAGTTTTTTGAAGAAGTAACAAAGAAGATTAAAGAGGGCAAAGTGGTGGACGTGATCTATATGGGCTTCAATAAGGTTTGTGACAAGGTTCCCCATGGGAGACTGGTTAGCAAGGTTAGATCTCATGGAATATAGGTAGGACTCGCCATTTGGATACAGAACTGGCTCGAAGATAAAAGACAGAGAGTGCTGGTGAAGATTTGCTTTTCAGACTGGAAGCCTGTGACCAATGGGGTGCCACAAGGATCAGTGCTGGATCCATTGCTTTTCATCATTTACATAAATGATTTGGATGTGAACATAGGAGGTATAGTTAGTAAGTTTGTAGGTGACAACAAAACTGGAGATGTAGTGGACAGCTAAAAAGGTTACCTCAGATTACAACAGGATCTTGATAAGATGGACCAATGGGCTGAGAAGTGGCAGATGGAGTTTAATTTAGATAAACGTGAGGTGCTGCATTTTGGGAAAGCAAATCTTAGCAGAACTTATACACAATGGTAAGGTCCCAGGAAGTGTTGCTGAACAAAGAGACCTTGGAGTGCAGGTTCATAGCTCCTTGAAAGTGGAGTCGCAGGTAGATAGGATAGTGAAGAAGACATTTGTTATGCTTTCCTTTATTGGTCAGAGTATTGAGTACAGGAGTTGGGAGGTCATGTTGTGGCTGTACAGGACATTGGTTAGGCCACTGTTGGAATATTGCATGCAATTCTGGTCTCCTTCCTATCGGAAAGATGTTGTGAAACTTGAAAGGGTTCAGAAAAGATTTACAAGGATGTT
>NC_057730.1:52465701-52484160 GCF_004010195.1 Chiloscyllium plagiosum | reverse complement strand
TGAACAGGCTGGGGCTGTTTTCCCTGGAGCGTCGGAGGCTGAGGGGTGACCTTATAGAGGTTTACAAAATTATGAGGGGCAGTCTTTTCCCTGGGGTCGGGGAGTCCAGAACTAGAGGGCATAGGTTTGTGGTGAGAGGGGAAAGATATGTAAGAGACCTAAGGGGCAACGTTTTCATGCAGAGGGTGGTACGTGTATGGAATGAGCTGTTGAGAGGAAGTGGTGGAGGCTGGTACAATTGCAACATTTAAAAAGCATTTGGATGGGTATATGAATAGGAAGGGTTTTGAGGGATATGGGTCAGGTGCTGACAGGTGGGACTAGATTGGTTTGGGATGTCTGGTCGGCATGGACGGGTTGGACCGAAGGGTCTGTTTCCATGCTGTACATCTCTATGATTCTATGAACTCAGATATGTTTCCATTTGCCACCATGAAATAAACAGGCACCAAATCAAGACGGGTTATAATGCACAGCGCAGTTACTCCAATAATTTATATTTGAATTCTAGATATATGGCTCCACCTGAACTCAAAAAACCCATGATGAAATTCAAACACACTTTTAAAAAATATTATCCCAGTTTGCAATGACTGGATCTTGTAATTATGAAGCCAAAGAGTTAAATACACTGACTAATGTTGCAATGAATTATACTTATAAAGGGAAAATAAAAACTCACATAGCATCTCCCAGTCATAACATGTGCCATAATTCTCCAACACCTGATGTTCTTTGTGAAGTTCCTACCTGTTATGTCATTCCTCCCTCCACCAGGAGGTCCCATTGCCGAAATAAACAATACATTTATGATGGTCAGCTTTGATGTATCTTTCCGATCATACCAGTGACCATGATCTATCCACTGTCGAAGGAGCTCAATTGGAGGTTGGGCTCCATAGATTTCTTTTGCAGGCATATTAAGATCATCTAGAATTAACACATGAAATACTTGAGCTTTATAAAGAGAAAACAAAAACTCACAGAGCATCTCGCAACATGATTTGTAATACTTGATTGAGTGAGCCAGGGTATATGTTAGCTTTGAGGAGGTGTCAAGACAGTTTGACGACGGTCGAGCAGTAGATGTAGTATATATGGACTTCAGCAAGGCGTTTGATAAAATTCCCCATGGTAGGCTCATACATAAAGACAAGAAATATGGGATACAGGGAGATTTTGCTACCTGGATTCAGAATTGGCTGGCTGACAGAAGGCAGAGAGTGGTTGTAGATGGAAAGTATTCTGCTTGGAGGTCAGTGTTGAGTGGGATCCCGTAGGGGTCTGTTCTTGGGCCTCAGCTTTTTGTAGTTTTTATAAATTACTTGGATGAGGAGGTTGAGGGTGGGTTAGTAAATTTGCAGATGACACAAAGGTTGGAAGTGTTGTCGATAGTATAGAGAGCTACTGCAGCGCGACATAGACAGGATGCAGAGCTGGGCTGAGAAATGGCAGATGGAATTCAATCTGGATAAATGCAAATTGATACATTTTGGAAGGTCAAACTCAAATGCTGAATATAGGATTAAAGACAGGATTCTTGGCAGTGTGGAGGAACAGAGGGATCTGGGTGTGCAAGTACATAGATCCCTCAAAGTTGCCACCCAAGTGGATAGGGTTGTTAAGAAAGCATATGGTGTTTTGGCTTTCATTGACAGGGGGATCGAGTTTAAGAGCTGCGAGGTTTTGCTGCAGCTCTACAAGTCCCTGGTGAGACCACACTTGGAATATTGTGTTCAGTTCTGGTCACCCTACTATAGGAAAGATACAGAGACTTTGAAGAGGGTGCAAAGAAGGTTTACCAGGATGCTGCCTGGGCTTGCCTTATGAAGAAAGGTTGAATAAGCAGGAACTTTTCTCTATGGAGAGAAGGAGGAAGAGAGGAGACCTGATCGAGGTGTACAAAATAATGAGTGGAATAGATAGAGTCAATAGCCAGAGACTTTTCCCCAGGGCAGGATTGACTGGTATGAGGAGTCATAGTTTGAAGATATTAGGAGGAAAGTATAAAGGAGACATCAGAGGTTGGTTCTTTACGCAGAGAGTTGTGAACGCATGGAATGCATTGCCAGCTGTGGTGGTGGAAGCAGAGTCATTGGGGACATTTAAGCGACTGCTGGACATGCACATGGATAGCAGTGAGTTGAGGGGTGCGTAGGTTAAGTTACTATATTTTACATTAGGATTAAACCTCAGAAGGGCCTGTTCTGTGCTGTACTTTTCTTTTCTATGTTTACCAACAATGCACATTCCCTCACAGGTAAAGCTGATAGTTCTAGGAGAAAGTGAGGACTGCAGATGTTGGAGATCAGAGTTGAGAGTGTGTTGCTGGAAAAGCACAGCAGGTCAGGCAGCATCCGAGGAGCAGGAGAATTGACATTTCGGGCAAGAGCCCTTCACCAAGAAAAGCAAGAAAAATCCTGATGAAGGGCTCTTGCCCGAAACATCTATTCTCCTGCTCCTCGGATGCTGCCTGACCTGCTGTGATTTTCCAGCACCACACTCTCAAAGTCGATATTTGTACCAGACAATAGTGCTGCTCCCTCATTGGGGAGAGACGACTGCTGGTGGTTTAGAATCATAGAATTCTACAGTGCAGATAGAGGCCGTTCGGCCCATCATTTAACCACTGACCCTCAGAAGAACATCCTACTCAGACCCAACTTATCCACATAACCCCACATTTAAAATGGCCAATCCACTTAACATGCACATCTTTGGAGCACCCGGCAGAAACCCACACAGGTATAGGGAGAATGTGCAAACTCCACCAGCTGAGCTAACCAGCCCACTACTCTGTTGCAATGACACAGTGTCAGTCCATAGTTCCACTCCATTTATGGAGTTGGACTTAACCCATATGCTTCTAAACTGGGGGGGACAAAGTTCAACCAGCTGCTAACTAGGAGGGGGTGGTGGTGTTGTTACTGGACTGATAACGAAGAGGTCCAAGGTGATGTGGTTTCAAATCACATTGCCATGGTAGTTTGAGGAAGTTAAACACAATTATCCGGATTTGCTCCAGATTTCTCTTCTACAACCATTGCTACATTCCTGAGAACTGAACCTCCACTTGCCAATCCCCAGTTGTCCTTACCACCATCATCATCATCACCCTATGACCCTAACCACTGTTCTCCTAACCCTGGCCTGGGTGGCACAGTGACTCAGTGGTTAGCATAGTGCCAGAGACCCAGGTTCGATTACACCCTTGGGCAACTGTCTGTGTGGAATTTGCATATCCTGCCTGTGTCTGCGTGGGTTTGCTCTGGGTGCTCCAGTTTCCTCCCACAATCCAAATATGTGAAGGTTAGGTGGATTGGCCGTGGGAAAAGCAAAGTTATAGGATATTGGGGCGGGTTTGTGTTGGATGCTCCTCGGAAGGTCAGTGTGAACTAGATGGGCTGAATGGCCTGCTTCCACACTGTAGGGATTTTATGATTCTATGATCTCTCCACCAACCATATCACCCCACCATTCTGATCCCTCAACCCACCTTACTCGTCGATGCTGCTGAATGAACTATGATGGTGGCAAGGTGCTTCTGAAAATGAGCGGCCTTGCCTAGTCATTTCAATGACGTTATTAACTTTATTTAAATACATTTCAAATTTCCATTATTAAGTTGAAACACTGAATAGATTTTCGGTGAAGAAAACTCTTGACTGCACCCAACCTAGCTGAAATTTCAATCACTCACCTACAAAGACAATGGACTCCTTTCCCACGGGTGGGCCATAAACTCCTTTCCTCCTCCTGTCCAGTTTGGACATGATAATGTCTTGTGTTTGATTGGCTGATGATCTGGCCGAAAGGCTGATGCAGTTGGGAATGTATTGTTCTTTGGGCAGATGCATGAGAAAGCTGTTTGTGATGGCAGATTTACCTGTGCCGGTGGGTCCCAGCAACAGCAAAGGTATTTTGTGTGAGATATAAGTGTGTAAGAAAAAGGTCTGCCTGGCAGTTTCCATGGTAGGAATAATAAGATCTGAAACCTGGAAATCCAGAGAAATTAAGAGAGTAAACATCAAAAACATTGTAACTGTAAATATTTCTAATCAAACTGTCCAGATAGGTCAGGCCAAAGTGGAAAATATAACAATGCTCAAAGCCAGCTTGTGTCAGTGGACTTTACCATTGTATTATGTATATTAGCTTTCATCCTATCAATCAGTTAAGAATGCAAAATTATTCATATTCTGGCTTAGGCAGAACTGGAACCAAAGTCTCCTGGCTGAGAGGCAGGCACACGACCACTGTATCATAAAATCCCTAATTGATATTTCCTAATCAATCTGCTCAGATATGTTATTACATATTTCTGGAGCAGGTGGAATGTAGCCAGGCTCCCTGGCCCAGAGGTAGAGACACTACCATTGTGCCAGCAAAACAACATCTTACAACTATGTTATATCCAGACGTGCTCTTACACACAACTGAAGGTTATTTTCCAGTTGCCAAATCCCAGTTACAGCTGTATATTTTCTTATCAGGCCTATTCAGAGATGTTATTACCCACCGCTAGAGCTGGTGGGATTTGAACGCTGGGCTCTAGGTTCAGAGGTAGGGACACATCCACTGCATCACAAGACGGGCTCCATATTTCAGCAATAATTTTTTAAAAACTTAACCTATTTTTCCTAATCAACCTATTCAGCGACACATCTGCACACCTCTGGAGTATGTGAGACTTGAACCCAGGCCTCTCAGTGCAGGGGTAGGAACTGTATTACTGAGATGCAAGACTGCCCCTCATGTTACAATGATATCCAGCATCCTTGAAGTGATTGCACCTATTTTATTTGAACAAAAGCGGGTGGGGGAAGGTGTCAGGAGTTCCTCGGTGCACCCTCTAAGGCAGCATGTCAATCAGTCAGAATTGGCTTGTAAACCAATCAGCATCCTTTTCCCATGCAGTAAAAATTGTTGCTTCCTTTGAAATTTGACACTCTTGCATCTATCCTAACAAATGTAAAATTCGATGACATATCTCTTTCTTCAATACTCAGGTTCTTTATTATGAATGACTATTTATATTCTAATTAGGGGAGGTTTCACTCTTTAGATTAGATTACTTACAGTATGAAAACAGACCTTTCGGCTCAACAAGTCCACACCGATCCGCCGAAGCGCAACCCACCCAGACCCATTCCCCTACACTTACCCCTTTGCCTAACACTACGGGCAATTTAGCATGGTCAATTCACCTAACTTGAACATTTTTGGACTGTCCGAGGAAACCGGAGCACCCGGAGGAAACCCACGCAGACACGGGGAGAATGTGCAAACTCCACACAGTGAGTCACTTGAGGTGGGAATCGAACCCGGGTCTCTGGCGCCGTGAGGCAGCAGTGCTAACTGCTGTGCCACCATACCGCCCACTCATTCAAATCCAATAAACCTTTTAATGATTATAACTTGATATATTTAATTTCGAGAATATGTTAAATAAAGGAAGCTTGGGGATTTAAAATGTTGATAATAACAATAAAGATGGCCAAAGCTCACAAAGCTCTGACAATGAATCAGGCTAGCTGGCCCAACCTTTGTTCCATTTACAAGATCCCACTGCAATCTCTTAAATGCATTCAAACCAAATTGTTCCACTTTATGAATCATAACAGATGCATTTAATAATATTTCTCAAAACTGAAGAATACAGAGCTGTCAATGATTGGTGGGATGTGAGCCAAATGCAAGCAAATGGGACTAGATAAGTTTGGCAAATCTGGACGGCATGTACGAGTTGGACCGAAGGGTCTATTTCCATGCTGTACAATGCTGGCTGTGAGATAAGAAGAGTGGTGAATCTTTGAAGCTTAGTCATTAAATATATCCAAGACTGAGATTGAGAGACATCTAGATATGGGGAAAGTGTGGGAAAATGCCACTGAGGTAGAAGATCAGCCATGATCTAGCTGAATAATGAAACAGCCCCGAGGGGCTGAATGGCCTGCTGTAATTTCCTATGTTCATCTGTGGGGGTCAATATCAACCACACTTTGAACCTGTAAAAAAATGTTATTAAGGTCAGATGTGTCTATCTTTAAAATTTGGATTACAAGCAAAGTATAAATTTGGTGCAAAAATGTACCAGAGATAAGTTCTATTCATTTTCTGCTTGGGTATAAAGAGTAGTATCAGACTAAAGAAATTAATCTTATAACACTGGAGACCAACATTAAGTGCAATGTTGATCTGAACCTAGAAAACGATGGTCATTAAATACAGGCATCTGACGTGGAATGTCCCAAGTGAACAAGGCAGGCTGACCTTAGCACCAGCAGGAATGTCTTGGTCTTTTGTGATGTAATCAGTCCACACTGTCCACTGGCCACTACCTGTCTTTTTGAAATAATAATCGTAGACGCTTCCTATATGAAGACCAGGAAAAGAAAGCACATTAATCTCTCCGCCACGTTCTTAGGCAAAAGGATTTCTGCATTTTATAAATTTTACATTCCAACCTCTCTCTGGGAATATATTGTTTTTTGTAAGTTTGACACTCTTTGGACGGGGGTTATGATCATCCATTCCCAAAATCAAATTGCGGAAGAAAACATCAAATTTCTTGCGGCTTTCTCCATTGATTGTGGCACCTACAGCCCACACGGTGGCGAAGAGGAATAGACCTTGCAGCCACAGGGTGATTTGCTGGCTTGACATTTCTTCGTTGTCCTCTTGTCCTGACTGTGCTATTTCATCTGCAGGTTGGAAAATGACAAACCAATTGTTACTGACACAATTCTCCATTGTCTTTCCCAGTACAGGGAGGATGAATATGTGAATGACGGTTGATTGATTGATAGACCTAATGCCATGTGTACTGAAGTATTTATACATAAGGATATAAGTCAAAAGTCAAAAATCAAAAATGTACATCATTGTTCTCCTTTTCTGATGCTAGCCCAGAATAAAAAAGTGATTGGAGTTTTTAACAAAACATGATGTGACACTGTGTGATAAAACAACAGTTAGCAATAAAACAATTTCCTCCCAAGTTTTAACAGTTCTAGGAACTTACACTTTCTTAACCAATCTGTTCAGAGATGTTATGACACACCTCTGGAGCTGGTGGGACTTAAACCTAGGTCCCCAGCTCAGGGGTAGGGACACTACCACCGCACCACAAGAGCCCCCAGCCTGACAAATTGGTCAGTCCTTCAGTGACTAACTTAATTAGTTCTAAGACAACAGCATTGCCAAATAAGTCAAAATGCAGTTGACCCAGAAATTTGTTTTCCTTATTCTTTTGTGTGACATGAGCATCTGTGGTGTAAAATTCCAAGCAGTGGAATGTGGTGAAACGGTTAAAAATTATGTCCCAATACATGTGTGAATCTAACCTGAATGGAGGTGTTGCTTAGTCCCGTGTGAATCTTATTACACACCTCCCCGTGTGAATCTTCTTATCTGTATGTAACCAGAATGGAATGTGTTTTTTAGCCTTGCTCTGCTGTTCACATGAATGTTTATATCTGGAAAAGAGTATATCAGCTGGAAAAGTCTCCAGTTCGGTGAGTCTGCTCCGGGGTTACGTTTAACCGCCGAGCGTGGGTTGTTGGCAACCGCTCTACGAGAACTGACGGCTCCCAGTTCCGGTAACATGTAGAGTGAGTATAAGCCAGACCCGTTGTGGCGACGCTGCGGGGAATAAAATGCCCATATTCTAGCAGACTCGCCTCTTGGTCGTTTGTTCTGTGTCAGACTACTCTCCTACGAACCTGACCTTGAGAATTTTTTTTTAAAACAGCATCACTTCCAAGATAAACATGACATTTAGATAAGTACATAAATTAGAAAGGTTTGGAGGGATATGGGCCAGGACCGGGCAGGTGGGACGAATTTAGTTTGGCATTATGTTCGGCATGGACTGGTTGCACTGAAGGGTCAGTGGCGGTATTGTAAGACTCTATGACTCTATGTATTGCCATCCCTAAATGCCATTAAACGCAGTGGCAATTGCAGATGCCCAGTTAAGAGCCAAACTCTTGGGGCTCTTGTGGTGTAGTGATAATGTCCCAACCTCTAGGCTAGGAGGCCTGGGTTTGAGCTCTTCCTGCTCCAGAGATGTGTCTGAACAGTTTGATTAGAAAATCAAAGCTGGATTCTGGTCATTTATGACTTATTTTAGGGGAGATAATCTGCTATCCTCACCATATGTCTGACTCTACAGAAAAATGGTGATCTTTTTTAAAAAAAGAATTTATAACCTAAATTTTTTTTAAAAAGATCACCATTTTTCTGTAGAGTCAGACATATGGTGAGGATGGCAGATTATTTTTCCTAAAAGAATTAATGAACAAAATTGCTGCCATGCTGACCATTACCAATATTATATCCCAGATAATTTAATTCCACTATCTGCCATGGTGGGATTTGAAACCATGCCTCAGTGCATTAGCCTGGACTTCTTTGTCCAGCAGAATTACTGTTCCACCACTAAGAACCCTTTAGCAACAGGGTAGAAAGATCTACAATTCAAGTTGAACACTCACCCATTAGACAAGAATAAAGCCTCATCATAGTGTAGGCCAAGTGCATTGGAGAAGTTTGCACAAAGAACTTGCAGTGCAGCCGAGTAAAATCCAAACAAGGCTGAATGAGCCAGTGGAACATGTCATTGATCTGAAAGCGAAGTATTAGGTGATTTATTTGAAACATCTTTGCATGAGAATTTCTAGAATCTTGAAAATAACTCGTCAAGGTTTTTTAAAAACTTATTCATAGCACAACAGTGTCATTGGCTGGGCCAACATTCATTGCCTGATCCTAAATGCCCAGAGGGCAGCCACGAGGCAATCACATTGATGTGAGCCTGGAGTCACATGGGCAATAAATGCTGACCTTGCCAGTTATGCCCAGATCCCTTGAAAGAATTTTTTGTTTTAAATTGTCAGCACTAGAGCAATTTGGAGCTCATTGGGGCAATGGTTGCCTAGACAACGAAAGTACAGGAATACTGTGGGGTAAATCCCAAGATCCAAGTAGGCATATCTCAGCAAGGCCAGGATTTTGCCCATTTGAAATATGATCAAATTAGCACCAATACAAATAAAATAGGTAAGTCTATCCCTGAACAGTTTAGGTTTAGATGATGGGAACTGGACATGCGCTGTCAGTGATCACTGACATTTAGTATTTAATACTTAAATTTCATAGAATCATAGAATTGTTGCAGCACAGAAGGAAGCTATTTGGCCCAACATGCATTTCTCTTGCTGTCTGAAGGAACAGTTAATCTAGTGCCACTCCCCTAATTTCTCCCTGTAGACCAAAAATTCTTTTTCCTCCAAATAATTATGCAATTCCCCTTTGAAAGCCACAACACAACCTGCCTCCAACATACTCTCAGACAATACAGATCCTAACTACTTACTACATAACATGCTTTTCCTCAATTTGCCAATGCTTCTTGTGCCAATTGCCTTAAATCTGTGCCCCTAGGATTTCGGTCCTTCCACCAATGGGTACAGTTTCTCTCCATCTGTCTCTGTCCAAGTCCTTTATGATTTTGAACACCTTAATCAAATCTCCTCTAGGCCTTCTCATCGCCAAGAAAAGCAACCTCAGAATCTCTCAACTATCCATGTGAATGAAATTTCTCATTCTTGGAATCATTCTCATCTGCACCCTCTCTAAAGCCTACACAAGCCATCATAAAAAGGAGTGCTCAGAACTAAACACAATACTCCAGTTGAGGCAGAAGCAGTGTTTTATACAAGTTAAACAAGGGCTCCTTGCTTTTGAACTTCATGCCCTTATTGATAAAGCTCAGGATCCCATATGCTTTATGAATTGCTCTCTCAACCTATTATGCCACCTTCAATAGCTTATGTAAATATATCTGAGCTGAAAATGTGTTGCTGGAAAAGCGCAGCAGGTCAGGCAGCATCCAGGGAACAGGAGAATCGACGTTTCGGGCATAAGCCCTTCTTCAGGAATGAGGAAAGTGTGTCCAGCAGGCTAAGATAAAAGGTAGGGAGGAGGGACTTGGGGGAGGGGCGTGGAAATGCGATGTGGAAAGAGGTCAAGGTGAGGGTGATAGGTCAGACTGGAGTGGGGGCGGAGAGGTCAGGAAGAAGATTGCAGGTTAGGAAGGCGGTGCTGAATTCGATGGATTAGACTGAGACAAGGTGGGGGGAGGGGAAATACCTTGTCTCAGTCAAATCCATCGAACTCAAGGATGCAATAGATGGTATGTGTGGAGGTACAGGTGAATCTGTGGCGGATATGGAAGTTTCCTTTGGTGCCTTGGAGGGAGGTGAGGGGGGAGGTGTGGGCGCAAGTCTTGCACCTCCTGCGGTTGCAGGGGAAGGTGACGGGAGTGGAGGTTGGGTTGGTGGGGGGTGTGGATCTGACGAGGGAGTCACGGAGGGAGTGGTCTTTACGGAATGCTGATAGGGGAGGGGAGGGAAATATATCCTTGGTGGTGGGGTCTGTTTGGAGGTTTCCTATGTAAATATATCCCCAGGTTCATCTGCTCCAGCAGACCCTTTAGAACTGCATCTTTTTTTAATTGTCTCCCCTCATTCTTCCAACCAAAATGAATCATTTCACATATATCGGCATTACATTTCATCAGTCACTTGCCTGCTCACCACCAGCCTGTTCATGTTCTTCTTATGTTCTACATTGTTCTCCTCACGGTTCACAATGACTCTGAGTTTTGTGTCATCCGCACACTTTGAAATGGTATCCTATGTACTATGGTCTAGTTGTACATGAACAGAATCTATAGGTTCATAGGTAGATTCATACTAATGGAATTTCACATGTAGACTACCTAGATTATAACCGATTTCACAGTGGAGGGCAAACTTTGGTATTGAACTTTGCAATTGGACCTTGGACTTAGATGTATCATGTGACTGTGTTGAAAAATACTGAGATGTTTAGGCCATAGTTAGAAGTTAGGCCACCAATCAGCAATGATGTCATTGAATGGCAGAACTGACTGAAGGGCCTGAATGTGTGTCCTATGTTCTTATTTCCAAAAAAGTGGAGAATTCAAATGTGAGAAACGTTCACCATATAAGAATGTCATATAATATGGAAGAGATTTCCAAGGTTCAGTGTTGCCCACTTACTTCACGTGGTGCTACTGTCAACAACTTTGAATAATAACTCTGACAAGTTCTAGTCACAGCAAACATAGGGCTTCCCAAAGTGGAGGTCAGGAATTTGAGCTGAGATTTTGAGGTAGTGAGCTCCAAGGCAATGATGTCTCCATAAGACCATAAGACATAGGAGTGGAAGTAAAGCCATTTGGCCCATTGAGTCCACTCTGCCATTCAATCATGGCTAATGGGCATTTCAAAGCCACTGACCCGCACTGTCTCCGTAATCCTTAATTCCTTGTAAGATCAAGAATTTATCGATCTCTGCCTCGGAGACATTTAATGTTGCGGCCTCCACTGCGCAATGAATTCCACATGCCCACTACTCTCTGGCTGAATAAATGTCTCCTCATTTCCCTTCTACATTGACCCCCCTCCCCAATTCTAAGGCTTTGCCCTAATATCCCCATCTAATGGATACAAATTCCCAGCGTCCACCCTTTCTAAGCCATGCATTCTCATGTATTGAAAACCTAACACCACCCTGGCTTGCTCTCCCAATCCTAGAGCTCACCGGGGTGGTTTTGGGTTGGGTGGGGGGGGGGGGGGGGGCGGGGGGGAGGGGGGTGTGGGCTGCACACCTCAATAATGTGGACACAGAAGAAAAATGTTTGCCAAGCACTGATTTCCAACTAAAGTTAAATATTTTAAAATATGGGGTTACCAGTTCTTTGTGCTCAGCGGTGACAGTGACTGGCAGGGTATCCATGTAAGAATCTTTCAGTGGTGTCCAGCCCAGCTGATGGGGCTCCAGGTAAATCATACCACATCTGGTCAAAGAGGAAATAAGTTAACACTTGCCCACAATAGCTGCATCCTGTGCCAATCACTGGTATTATGGACCAGACCAGACACCCTCAATATATTTTAAGAAGGTAGCCTAGACCTAACGTTTTCTTATTTTAAAGACAGATGTGAAGTGCCGTGTTCCAGATCCAATGTGATTGGTCAAACTACTCGACATTAAGCAAAACCCAATTTATTTAAACGGTATGTTTATTTAAACAAAAGAAAGAGGAATTTAAAATAATTATTGGAAACTTAGCCAACAAGTCCACACCTCCGAAGAGCAACCCACCCTACATTTACCCCTTCACCTAACACTACAGGCAATTTAGCATGGCCAATTCACCTGACCTGAACATTTTTGGACTGTGGGAGGAAACCGGAGCACCCGGAAGAAACCCACGCAGACTGGGGGAGAATGTGCAAACTCCACACAGACAGTTGCCTGAGGCAGGAATTAAACCCGGGTCTCTGGCGCTGTCAGGCAGCAGTGCTAACCACTGTGCCACCATGCTGCCCATACAGTACCTTTTACTAATTAACTGTTCCTATATAGAAATATCCCATAATTACATCCCTTGGGGAAAAGGCAAATTCAGACACAGATTCTAACATGCAGTTCTCCAATCCAAAAGGAAAAGAAATGTCAAGAGAAGAATCAGAGAGTGTAGAGCCAGTAGACATTCACTGAAGCTTCCAACTCTTTTGAGATCCCAAAGGCTTCTACTTAAAACTAAACTTAAAAACAAAAAACAGTCTAGAAAGCCTGGTCTGTGAGGGTTGGCCACACCCAGGCTGCTTCCATTAGAGTCATAGAGTCATAGAGATGGACAGCACGGAAATAGGAAACCCTCCTGTCCAACTCGTCCATGCTGACCAGATATCCCAATCCAATCTAGTCCCACCTGCCAGCACCCGGCCCATATCCTCCCAAACCATTCCTTGTTCCAAATTTAAAAGAAAAACCTAGGGCCTCACAAATTGCTTACTTTCTTCGAGATATTTCTGCACCTCTGCCTTACAACCTCACTTCAAAATAAAACAGTACACTTTCAAAGTGTCAGTACTATCACACTGATCATCTCTCAGTTGATCATTACCTGCTGACAGTCGCTGGGGAAGCCTGTTCCAAATCTGCCGGCTCAAATATTAAATTCATTTTGGAGCTCATTTGAATAATTTCACCGCTCATCAAACACAACTGGAAGATAAATGACATGTAAACAATGGTGAGTGTCACACAGCGCGGGCAACGATTACACAATGGGACTAAATAACAAAGACTTCCTGCACCATTGACAAGCAAGTCTTTCTACTGTTCTTCCAATTAGAAAATTGAACATGACCTCAACACTGATGCTTTCTAACCATCAAAACTTTTTAAAAACTCAAACGCTAAAATGCATTGTCTCTTCATGTTGAATCATTCAGTGTTACACTCTGAGGAATATATCCCGAACTAGGATTTTTGTCTAATGCTGTTGATGAGCTGACTTGCAGAAAATATATAACACCCTTTCACCTTCCTGCCTTTTCTTTGAGGATGCTGCAGAAAACTACTAAGGATATTGACAAATAGTGTGTATGAAATAAGCAGCAATTTAATCACTGTACCCTTATGTTTCTGAACACCACAGAAATAACATCAAGGTAGAAATATTTCAGCAAAATATGAAGTAATTGGCATTAATGATTCAATTCTTTAGCATCTGTAATGTGGGTCACTCCAGCACTGCTGCATTGGTAGGAGGTACAAGATGCTCCATTGGTTATTGACTTCTATTGGAAACTCAATGGACATTGACTTTTACTAACTGACTTTTAAATGTGTGTTTGTAGCAGAGAACTAATCAGGTTCAGAGATCCCATTATGATTCGTCCAGTCTCTCACCAGAGGTTTGACAGTAGACCCAAGATCCAGAGATTGTGGCGTTTCTTCAGGCAGTTCTGCCAGTGCCCTAGTAAAGTAGCAGCTGGAAACCAGAAAATGGTGCATCAATGTCTTTAGGTAGCTACAGTGCTCCCAATTTACAGAAAAGAAAAATCAACCACAATGTCTCATTTCAGAATGAAGAAATAAACTTGGTTCTCCAACCCACTATTCAAAGCAGACCTGAGGGGCCCCAGAACATAGGATCAGCTCGAGAAGTTAGATTTTTTGCAGAACACTGGTAAGTCACTTAACAGTTTGGCCATGTAACAACTCACAAACATTGTATCTTCCATTTCTCTCATAGGGAAGAGCCTGCAAATATTCTAGTGTCAAAATTAAAGGGCCTTATTTTGGATGAGATAGTAACAGTTACAGACCAAGATTTCCAGTATTAACTTGGACACAATGGTAGCATATCCACAGGTGCTGTGTTTCCACAGCACTTCCTGTTTTTAAAAGAGTACTTTTATTAAATAGTAACACGCACTGTGCTGAGCTGCTAGATGTTTAGCAAAGTAGTACAGATGTGCTATGAGAAGGCAACAAGCAAGTGAAATTCAGTGTTTGCTGTTGGGATGCTTTATCTCCTTAATTTAGAATGAAGGAATAAAGTCATTTTAGCAACATCAAGCAATCACCTGAACACAGACAGTCAAGTATAACTAGGAGACAGTGAGGTCTGCAGATGCTGGAGATCACACTTGAGAGTATATTGCTGGAAAAGCACAGCAGGTCAGGCAGCATCCAAGATTCCTGATGAAGGGTTCCGGCCTGAAATGTCGATTTTCTTGCTCCTCAGATGCTGCCTGACCTGCTGTGCTTTTCCACCAACACACTCTCAAGTCAAGTATAACTGATGAGCTATGTTGAACTGTAGAAGAGTAACTACTAGTTTAAGATACAGTGTACCTGTTCAAATAAAGAATTTCTGTACCCGAACCCAAACCCATAGCAGTGAGTATTGCTTAGCTGTTCAAGGGAAGAGATGTGGAGTAGGTTGGTGAAAATCCAAGAGAGACCTAGTGTTTCTCTTGGATACATATTCTGTGTTTTTTGAAGTTAAATGAGATAAAGTTCATGATAGGTGCAGAGCTGTCACTCCATTATTAACCAACAGGTCCAGTCTGGGTTCAAATCCTGCTGGCAGAATTTGAGTTCAATGGTTAAGTCTTGAGTTATAAAGCTAGTCTGAGTAATAGTAACTATGGCAACAGAGGGTGAATAGTCTGCGGAATTCTTCCTCGCAGAGAGACGTTGAGACTGGCTTGTTAGGTATAATCAAGGCTGAGATGGATAGATTTCTAATTAAGGCTCGTTAAGATAGTGCAGAAAAGTGGGGTTTAGGATTATCAGATCTCATTGAATGGAGCAGACAATGGGCTGGATGGCCTACTTCCGCTCCTGCGTTTTATAGTCTTGTTAACAATCATCAGTTGCTGCAAAAAAAATCATTTACAAATGTCCTTTTAGGAAGGAAATCTTTTGTCCAACATGTGAGTCCAGACCCACAGCACCCTTAGTTACCATCTGAAGTGTGCTAACAAGCACTTCCAGGTCAACTAGGGATGGGCATCAAAACATGTCCTTGCCAATAATACCCACATCTGAAATAAAGTTAAAAAGGATTCTCCAGATGCTCAGTCACACATTGATTCTTCATCATCCTTGGCTTTCTGAGGCAGACAAATTTGATGTTGGTTATTGTTTTTGTTTAGTGTCCATTGAGTTTCCAATAGAAGTCAATAACTAATGGAACATCGTGTACCTCCTGCCAATACGGCAGTGCTGGAGTGACCCACATTCCACAAAATAATAAAGAAAAACACCAAACTAAACAATTGCAGGCATAAATGGCCAAGTCATAATTCAATAGAACAAGACTATACCACGGGTTTTTAAAAGTGCTATGAGAGGAACTATTAAAAATCAGTTAATCTATTCATATAGCAATGCACAATGTCTACACTAAAACAGGGGAACTGGCAGTAACAATATATTGTAATAAGCCAAGTATGGGAGGGTTTGCTGAGCCTGGTCAGTGTGGTAATCAAATTGTGAAGGTATAACATCTTCAGAAAAAATAGAATGGAGATGTAGTAGCTGTGCTTATTAAGGCTGACATAAAGGTGACAGAAAAGGGTGATAGAGTCACCAGTAAGACAGAAATATAATCCATGTGAATTGAAATAAAAAATAAAGTCAGAAGTCATATGACATCAGGTTATAGTCCAACAGGTTTATGTGAAATCACAAGCTTTCGGAGCTCTGTTCCTCGAAGAAGCAGCACTCCAAAAGCTTATGATTTCAAACAAACCTGTCAGACTATAACTTGGTGTCATGTGATTTCTGACTTTGTCCACCCCAGTCCAACACCGGCACCTCCACATCAGAGATACAAGACAATCAAGGATCAACCCATTGATAGCAGCAGTGTACAGGCTAACCACTGAGGCAGACAGGGGAGAAAGGAACGTTCTTAAAATTAAGGAAATGAGTAAAAGCAAAATTGAATAAAATTCATGGTGGTTTCAGCTGCTTAAAAATTGATTGGCCAGAAGAGAAAGACTAAGGTCATAAGTGAACTCAGTTCCCACAATGAATATTGGGACTCCTTCCTAAGCCAGTCTACAAGAACCCAACAATTCACTACTGGTTTGAATAATAGTGAATGAATGAAAGCTGATTTTGCAGGGCTCAGAATGGAGCTTGGGAAAATAAATTGAATAAAAGTATTGACAAAAAAGGGCTTCGGTATCTGTGCAATTGTGTGTGATATCTTCCCAGATATTTCATACTTTTCAAAAACACCTGCACTTACTTTCTTGTTGTCATCCAACACTGTGTTCATGTTTTCAATCCAAACAGCATCAACAGGTCCATCAAATACAATCCACTTCCTTGTGTTGGTGGCAGATGTTGCATGTGCACGGAAGGTTGTAGCGAGGATCCCATCTGTCCACTCATGGCTTACAGGATCAAAGCAACCATACAGCTGGCCCATGGTTATAGCCTTCGGGTTGATTATAGCATATTCTACAGCAAACTCATTCATCAGTTGAGCTTAAAAATGAAACAAATGACACCAGTAAGAACAGAACTGAAGTTGTGATTTGCATTTTTGTAATTCAACACTTACCATGAAGAATTGAATATATTTATGTGTGTATGTATATCTCTCCATCTCAGCTGAAATGAAACTAATTACCCAGCAGGGCAATTTACATATTAAACTCAAAATAGTCTTTACGACACCTGACGCAAATAGATCTGGCAGAGGCTTTGAGAGGTTGGCAAGTAAGAGGTGTTCAGAGGGAGTAGTGAATATTACAAGCAGAGTTATCAATGCAGCCCAATATACAAACTAAGCAGTCTGTCTCAGGCAGATAGCCTGCTCTCTGATTT
The DNA here is from genome assembly GCF_004010195.1 of Chiloscyllium plagiosum. Classification (NCBI taxonomy): domain Eukaryota; kingdom Metazoa; phylum Chordata; class Chondrichthyes; order Orectolobiformes; family Hemiscylliidae; genus Chiloscyllium; species Chiloscyllium plagiosum. The sequence goes on along the minus strand of NC_057730.1, from coordinate 52,466,919 downwards.
AGCTGCCAACCTGAAAACTGTAATTTGTTACACACACTGCTGATAGAATTCAGTCCACAGTGACTGAAGAGAGAATGACATTTGGTTCATTCAGTCTGCACAAGTATTTTTATTCACCTAGTACTCCCTTACCTGCTCCGACAATACCACGGCATCTCCTAGATTGTGCCTAAGTGCCTTTACATCCCTAACTCAAATCTACTTGAGTCTACACAAATACTGTACCAAGCTGTATGTTGAAACCACCCAGCCTTGAAATTACTTTATAAATACACAGTTAACAGCCCATGCTGCTATTGTCACCTCTTTGAAGCCAAAATTAATTCCAATTCTCCACAACCCTGTATGTTTCTCTGCCTTTAATACTTATATATTTTTCCTTTAAAAATACCTGTATCTGCTCAAATTGTGCCCCATTGGAAGATACTCTCTGTTCCAATAACACTCAATATATATAACATTCCCCATGCCTCTGTCACATTGCAACACTCACACAAATATATCTGTCTGAATTTCCATTACGTTAACAGAAGCTGTAGCCAATTTACTTTAATAGACTAACAACTCCACAAAAACGACAGGTTTGAACCAACACATTATATAACAACTCCAAGGCATTAAAGAAAATTCCATCCCCAGATCAGTAAGGTGAACAAGGACTAACCTAACAATAATGCATCACCACAATATACAAGGTTTATTCGTTACATGAAAATTGCTGTTACATTATTGCAAATACTTTGGTGCCATATTTAACAATAGGAATACCATGAAATCTCAAAATTGATTTAATATAGAATGCATTACCATCTGTAAAGCCCCTATATACTCGTACAAACCTATCCACCACCTCTGTATAACTCATGGAATACAGGCAGAACTAGCCAATTGAATACAGAACTGCTGCAAGGTAGAAGACAGAGGGTGGTGGTGGAGAGTTGTTTTTCAGACTAGAGGTCTGTGACCAGTGGAGTGCCACAAGGATCGGTGCTGGGCCCTCTACTTTTTGTCATTTATATAAATGATTTGGATGCGAGCATAAGAGATATAGTTAGTAAGTTTGCAGATGACACCAAAATTGGAGGTATAGTGGACAGCGAAGAGGGTTACCTCAGATTACAACAGGATCAGGACCAGATGGGCCAATGGGCTGAGAAATGGCAGATGGAGTTTAATTCAGATAAATGCGAGGTGCTGCATTTTGGGAAAGCAAATCTT
>NC_057730.1:52410973-52465489 GCF_004010195.1 Chiloscyllium plagiosum | reverse complement strand
TTTAGGGTGAGAGGGGAAAGATATAAAAGAGACCTAAGGGGCAACTTTTTCATGCAGAGGGTGGTATGTGTATGGAATGAGCTGCCAGAGGATGTGGTGGAGGCTGGTACAATTGCAACATTTAAGAGGCATTTGGATGGGTATATGAATAGGAAGGGTTTAGAGGGATATGAGCCGGGTGCTGGCAGGTGGGACTAGATTGGGTTGGGATATCTGGTCGGCATGGACGGGTTGGACCAAAGGGTCTGTTTCCGTGCTGTACATCTCTATGACTCTATGACTTTAACTAGCACCGACAGTAAGTGCTTACTGTCAGAAAGGGCTGAAGAAACTAGGATCTTAAGAATAATACAGGTTTAGTGTTCAAATCCAGTACCCTTTAGACAGAGACCACAATGGACTTTGGAACCACCTTTTCCACACAGGCTGTCTCTGCAGCACTCTCCATACCGATCTTATGACCATAAAAAAAGGTGCAGATCATGAGAGTGGGAGTGTGTGCATTTGACAGGTCCTCATTAGCCACTATGGGCAAAAACACTGAAAGGTTTAAAAGTTTGATTGGGGTAATGTTTAAAAATCTATCAATCTTCCAGCGTAGTGACGTTTTCAGAAAAAGAACATTCATTTGAGCCGCAATACAGAGATGGAGGGAAGCACTGGGTTCTCTCTCCTGAAAATGGGAGGAATGCTGCATTTACAATGGTCCTAGTGGTGGAACAGGTAGCTTCATGTTAAGACAATTAGGAGAATCGGGCATCTTAAGCCAATGCAAAGGACACAAGTCCTGAGTGTGTAAAATTCTCCTGATACCCTCCTTTGGGACCTCAGAACGGTGTCTTTGTTCTGCTACTTACTCTATTCTGGGATCACTGTCCATGAAAAACCAGTTTCCGGGCAATTCAGTTTTTGAATGGCCAGATATGAAACCTTAACTGGTACTAGTACCCTTCAGGGCAGAAGTGGGTACTGCAGACGCTGGAGATCAGAGTCAAGATTAGAGTGGTGCTGGAAAAGCAAAGCAGGTCAGGCAGCATTCCTGATGGAGGGCTTTTGCCCAAAACGTTGATTTTCCTGCTCCTCAGATGCTGCCTGACCTGCTGTGCTTTTCCAGCACCACTCTAATCTTGACTAGTATCCTTCACACCTATTGTTACAACCAAACGCTTGGCATGGTTCCCCAATTTGTTACAGTTCCAGACAGGTTATCTCAAATTGTTAAGATCCATGTGAGGAGAAATGAACTGACCCTTTATTCACCTGCCTCTGTAGTTGGCCGCAACAAGGTTATCTTAAAACTAGATCCCTCCCCCTTCTGGTTACCTTTCTCCCAGACTCAAATGAACCTATTTTGTAAATGGAGCCAATTTAAACAGATTTTCTTGAATAAATGAAATAGTTAGCTTTTAGTCTCTAAACTCAAGAATAAATCAGTACACAACATATATATGTACAGAATAGAAATTCAAAACGAGTTCATAAAAATAAAAAAGTTTAAAAATATACAAGTCAGTTTCTGGGTCATTTGAGAAGAGGAGGTCATGGAACATTGACAGTTGAGCAGTTGAATCAGATTTTCAATTTTGCAGATTAGCTGAAAATCTTTTGTCTGTTTCTTTTTGCATTAATGTTTGGCACTGAGAGCAACGGAATCCTTTACCTGAAATGCAGAAGTGATTAGAGGATGTTCTTTGACTTTCATAGTGCATCAGCACTCAAATCCAGGTTAGGAGACAGGAGCCCACTAGCACACACACCTGAGTTCAAACCTGCTTTTATCCCCTGATCCTGTGCATTCTTGAAAGGGCAAAAGGCAAACATGCCTCTCGACCAGACAGATACCTTTTCTCCCACTTATGGTCACGATCTGAGAAACTCACAGGAGATCACATTTCAGTTTGTTGTTCATTTCACCATTTGTAGTATGAAATTTCAAGTGTGAAATTTGAGGTTTCCAAACAGCCACTGACTTAATATCCACAGTCATCCTTTGGCTGCATTTATTCTTTCTAAAAAAACACAGTTAAAAATCACACAACACCAGGTTATAGTCCAACAGGTTTAATTGGAAGCACACTAGCTTTCGGAGCGTCGCTCCTTCATCAGGTGGTAGTGGAGGGCTTAATCTTAACACACAGAATTTATAGTAAAAATTTACAGTGTGACGTAACTGAAATTATACATTGAAAAATTGATTGTCTCTTAAGCCTTTCATCTGTTAGAATCCATGATAGTTTCACTTCTTTCACATGTAAATCACAAAACCTTTTTTAAAGAGTTTCATTCTCAGGTTAGCTGTTAACAATGGTGATAGCTAGACAACATATTGTCGAGCTATAACCCATTGTTAATAGCTAACCTGAGAATGCAACGTTTCTAAAAATGGTTTTGTGATTTACACATGAAAGGAGTGAAACTATCATGGTATTCTAACAGATGAAAGGCTTAAGAGACAATCAATTTTTCAATGTATAATTTCAATTACGTCACACTGTAAATTTTTACTATAAATGATGTGTGTTAGGATTGAACCCTCCACTACCACCTGATGAAGGAGCGACGCTCCAAACGCTAGTGTGCTGCCAATTAAACATGTTGGACTATAACCTGGTGTTGTGTGATTTTTAACTTTGTACACCCCAGTCCAACACCGACATCTCCAAATCATAAAAAAACACATGTTGCAATTAAAAGTATGTCCGGAGGTGACGACACTAATGAGAGTACTAATGATGATCCCATTCGTGTCAAATGGTAGCTGAAAATCTTGAAGAGCTTAGTTCTGCTTCATTATCTCAAAGTACACTTCCGGTTCTCTAGTCTCACTGTTATAGAAAAGATGTTATGAAACTTGAAAGGGTTTAGAAAAAAATTACAAGGATGTTGCTGGGGGAGGTGGTTTGAGCTATAGGGAGAGGCTGAATAGGCTGGGGCTACTCTCCCTTGAGTGCCAAAGACTGAGGACAAATCTTATAGAAATGTAAAAATCATAAGAGGAATAGATAGGGTGAATAGTCAAAGTCTTTTCTCCAGGGTAGGGGAGTCCAAAACTAGAGTGCATAGGTTTAAGGTGAGAGCGGAAGGATTTCAAATGGACCTAAGGGGCAACGTTTTCACGCAGAGGGTAGTGCAGGTACAGAATGAGCTGCCAGAGGAAGTGGTGGAGTACATTTGGTACAATTACAACATTTAAAAAGGTATCTGGATAGGAAGGGTTTAAAAGGAAATGGGCCAAATGCTAGCAAATGAAACTAGAATAATTTAGGATATCAGGTTGCCATGGACAAGTTGGACTTAAGGGTCTGCTTTCGTGCTGTACATCTTTATGAGTCTATGTACAGCATTAAAGTAACAAACTGCATTTGTATCCAAAAAAGTTGGCAATGCCTGGAATGTAGAACTGACTGAAACCTAAAACTGCGGCACTTCAAGTCCATTTAACTAAACAATTGTCCCATAAGAAAAAGCACAGTATTAGTTGTGTGACTGTATGCAATATTTATTTATCATAATTACAAATATGCAGCCTATATAAGTAACTAATAAATAGTTACCTGCATACAGATCACCAAGCGCTCCTGCCAACACTTTGAAGGCGCACGTTTTACCACCCAAAGGATCACCAACAATCATAAATCCATGACGTACCAGCATCATCTCATAGATCTGATGGAGCAAATACAAGTTAACAGCATGTTTCATTTCAGGTGTGTTTCTTACTGAAATACTGACACATAACCAATCAGATATGCACTATTCATTTAAGTGCTATGTAGATCATTGTTTAACTTAAAATGTTTTTTGCAACAATTATTATCCCTCATATGGTAGAAGTTGGAGACTGAAATTTAAAACTGATGTAAAACAAAACATTTTTAATCAACTGCTTGGGCATGTTATGGAACACCTCAGGGCAGGTGCAACTCAAACCTAGGTCTTCTGGCCCAGAGGTAGGGACTCTGCCACTACACCACTTGACAATGTATTGCATCTACATATTCTCATGTATGTAGTATTGCTCCTTTTGTTTTCCTTTCTCTTTTTTTTTGTTCACAAACGTAGCTGCAGCTCTGATGCTTGTGCAATTCTGTGAGAGGTCAAAATGCATCGGCCTCTGGGTGTTCTTGTGGTTAGATTACATTACAGTGTGGAAACAGGCCCTTCGGCCCAACAAGTCCACACCGACCCGCCGAAGCGAAACCCACCCATACCCCTACATTTACCCCTTACCTAACACTATGGGCAATTTAGTATAGCCAATTCACCTGGCTTAATCAACTGCTTGGGCATGTTATGGAACACCTCAGGGCAGGTGCAACTCAAACCTAGGTCTTCTGGCCCAGAGGTAGGGACTCTGCCACTACACCACTTGACAATGTGGTGGCACGGTGGCACAGTGGTTAGCACTGCTGCCTCACAGCGCCAGAGACCCGGGTTCAATTCCCGCCTCAGGCGACTGACTGTGTGGAGTTTGCACGTTCTCCCCGTGTCTGCGTGGGTTTCCTCCGGGTGCTCCGGTTTCCTCCCACAGTCCAAAGATGTGCAGGGCCAGGTGAATTGGCTACACTAAATTGCCCATAGTGTTAGGTAAGGGGTAAATGTAGGGGAATGGGTGGGTTTCGCTTCGGCGGGTCGGTGTGGACTTGTTGGGCTGAAGGGCCTGTTTCCACACTGTAATGTAATCTAACCACAAGAACAACCAGAGGCCGATGCATTTTGACCTCTCACAGAATTGCAAAAGCATCAGAGCTGCAGCTACGTTTGTGAACAAAAAAAAAGAGAAAGGAAAACAAAAGGAGCAATACTACATACATGAGAATATGTAGATGCAATACATTGTCAAGGTCAAAATTTGACAATAATACAGAATCATGACACAGTTAATTAAAAAAACATTTTTAATCAACCTGTTCAAACATGTAATGGCACACATTGGGAGCACGTGAGAGTTGAACCCAGATGCAGGGGCTCTACCACCAAACCATAAAAACCTTAACAAGTAGCTTTACAAATCCATCAGTGATTGAAGATGGGAATAATTCTAAGGTTCTTGAAGGGGGTTCAATGCAGAAGGAATTTCATGAAGTGAGGGGTCAGCAAAATGAGCAACCTCTGTGAGAATGGAATAAAGGTAGAGAGGACTTACAATGGACAGAAATTGGAGGATTGGATCATATGAATTTGGACATAATGAGCTGCAGAGTTAAGGTTGAGCCTGTGGGGATTGTGTAGATACAATGAAGATTAGTTATTAATGTACCAAGTGATTTAGAAATAGCAAAGCAGAAAGGTGAAATATATCTGATAACTAAATTACTTACAAAAAATATACACAAGGAATTGTGTGTACGTGTGCGTGTAGGAATTTGGTGGAGATGGATATTAAAGGCTTAGATGCTTATTAAAGATAGATTAGATGGGTAGCTTGGGAAGGTTATGAAGGTAATGATGAATAGTGAATCACAGGGATGGATCATGTGGGAGAAATGGAAGTCAAGAATGGAGTAATAAACCACTTCAAAGATCACTACAATTTGAAAAGCATGAAGTTAGATGTTGTATCATAGGCAGAGTCCTACAATATATCCAGTGACTTTGACAGTCAATCTTGGTGTCGTGGACACCACTTAAGAAGTTCAAACCAAGGAGTAGATATAGAACTGAATGGCAATGATATATATTCAAACTTTATAGTGGGGAAGAGAAAGTTAGAAACTCTGTTGAAAGGTTTATTGGGATCAATGATTGATCTTTATGAAAAAAGAGCTTTAATACAAAAATCTTAACAATCTGTTCTTCACTATTTTTATGTTGATTGCAAATAATGCAGAAGGACAAATTGTTGTTTTAAAACATAGTCAAGACGTTTTCAATACTAATGATTTATTTTGTTTGAGTGCCTCGTTGATCCAACTAGGGTTAGGATTTTCCTTGGGGTCCTTACACACTTTAGGAAAGGAAGCAGCTAATGCCAGTTGGGCAGAGGGATGGTAAGTGGAGTGAGAGGAACAGGATTGGGTCTCAAGGTAAAAGGTGAGTTTCATGAGGGGCAGAGGGGCAATAAGGGGGCATTTGTGGTGAATGAAAGCTGACACGAGACAAACAACATCTGAGGAAGGAAGGAAGTCTACTATTTAACAGTCTCACAAGGGGTATCAGAGGGGAGCAAGGTTAAAGAAGCAATGGAGTGCCAAGTAAGTGTTGGTGATTATAATGGAGGGTGCAGTGTTAATGCAGCATTAAAACCACATCAGTAATCATTTCAAGAATGGCTTGAATGCCCTTTAAACACACTCTTGCCTATCCTTTTGATCAATGGTGATGTTTGGGCACAGCGATGCAATTGACTTAAAATACATGAGTTTCCAACATCTCCAAACACAAGCAAATTTTTGATGTGGAAGTGTTGGTGTTGGACTGGAATGGGACAAAGTCAGAAATCACATGACATCTGTTATAGTCCAACAGGTTTGTTTGAAATCACAAGCTTATGGAGCACTGCTCCTTCATCAGGACTCATGATTTTTATGAATACATTTTGGCTTATTCATCCAGTTGTGCTGATCTTTCATAGAATCCCTACAGTGTGGAAACAGACCCTCCAGCCCAACATGTCCACACCAACCTTCCATAAAGTAACCCACCCATACCGTATTATCCTATATTTACCCCTGACCAATACACCTAACCTACACATCCCTGAACACTATGGACAATTTAGCTTGAGCTGAAAATGTGTTGATGGAAAAGCGCAGCAGGTCAGGCAGCATCCAAGGAGAAGGAGAATCGACGTTTTGGGCATGAGCCCTTCTTCAGGACTCATGCCCGAAACGTTGATTCTCCTGCTCCTTGGATGCTGCCTGACCTGCTGCACTTTTCCAGCAACATATTTTCATGTCTGATCTCCAGCATCTGCAGTCCTCACTTTCTCCTGGACAATTTAGCTTGGCCAATTCACCCTAACCTGCACATTTTTGGACTGTGGGAGGAAACCAGAGCACCTGGAAGAAACTCATGCAGACACGGGGAGAATGCACAAACTCCACACTGACAGTTGCCTGAGGCTGGAATCAAACCTGGGTCCCTGGTGCTGTAAGGCAGCAGTGCTAACCACTGAGCTACTGTGCTGCCCTATAATTTTCATTACCTTATGTCTCCACAAATTCTACCCTAGTCATGTGAAAGACCTTAATTTATTGGCCTTATTTAGTGGGTAGCACAGTAGTTTGTCTTAGTAAATTGACCATTTGTGAATCAACAATGAATCCTGAGGAGATGGTGCCACTCTTAGTAATTATCTCTGGGAGTAAAGAGGAAGAATACTCTTTATAATTTGTGAGTAAAAACCGAAAATCCTGGAGAAACGCAGCTGGTCTGGAAGAGTTATTGTTTTAGAGTCCAATTTTTTCTTCTTCAGGCTCATTATGTTAAGGATGCCAGACCTGAACGATTATCCCAGCAGCTTCTGCTTGTATTTTAGATTTCCAGCATTCAAAGTATTTTGCTTTTCTTTATCATTTGTAACTGTTAAGGAGGGTAACAATTGGAAAGGGAGGTATTATCACTGAAAATTCACAGAAATAAGCTCTGCCTCTTGCAAAAGACAAGCCAACAGACAGTTCATCAGCTTGAAAGAATTTAAAGTCACCTGAATAATCTTCTCAATAAACCAGGGAACAGGCTGAAGTTTCATTTTCTTGATGTTGGCCTTTAATGCATTTAGGAAAACCTCACGTTCTGGGACTGGGAGCTCCACACCAGGGAACAAGTCAGATATAATTCCCTAGAACAACAAGTGAGCGAGAGAGAGATTGTGTTTTAACAATGAATGATGTAGCTTTTTATTATAACTATGCACGCTGGCCCAATGATGCTTCCCATATTTGAAACTTTATTGCTGGAACAGCACAGCAGGTCAGGCAGCATCCAGGGAACAGGAGATTCGACGTTTCGGGCACAGGCCCTTCTTCATTCCTGAAGAAGGGCCTGTGCCCGAAACGTCGAATCTCCTGTTCCCTGGATGCTGCCTGACCTGCTGTGCTGTTCCAGCAATAAAGTTTCAACTTTGATCTCCAGCATCTGCAGACCTCACTTTCTCCTGCTTCCCATATTTCCCTTAGTATACCTAGACCTGGACTAAACGTTAAAAACCCAAGTAATTCCAAACCACTAGTCTGTTTGAAGTTTGGCATGACTCTTCTTCAGAACTTCTGAAGAAGACTCACATCGGATTTGAAACATGAGCTCTGTTTCTATCTCTACAGATGCTGCAAAATCTACAGAGTGCATCCAACATTTTCTGCTTTTATTTCATTTTGGCAGGATCCACAGTATTTTGCTGTTATATAGCAATCAACCTATTTGGCCACAATACTTGCTGCAGTTCTGTATAGGGTTTTGGTAAAAGTGAACCTGGATTAATGTGTGCAATTTCAGACTCCCTATCTAAGACAAGATTTACTTGCCAGTGAAGGAGTGCAGTTTACTAGAAGTTTACTAGACTGATTGATAGTGGGTGTGGAAGGACTGTCCTAGGAGGCGGGATTGGTTCAAATCGGTCTGTCTTCACTAGTTTAGAAGGATAAGAGGAAATCTGATTGAAATGTATAAAATGCTAACTGGGCTGGACAGACTAAATGGAGGGGGGATGCTTCCTGTGGTTAAGGACTCTACAAACAGGGAACAAAGTCAAAGGATACAGGGTGGATCATTCAGGACGAGTAGCTGAATTAATTGGATTATAGATCATCCCTTTCACTTACTATTCAGCTGTTGACACTTTACTCATACCATCTGACACTTTTGATCACCTGCAAAAGCTTATTATTCAACACTCCAGTCACACCATTTGTATGATCTTTTGATCTCTCTGCCTATAAATTCTGTGCCTGCATGATATCTAAACACACCTTCCCCTCACTCCCCTGTCTGCATTTTGCAGGGACCATTCCCTCCAGGACACCCTAGCCCATTTCTCAACAACCAACACCAAGTCACCTTTCCATAGCACCTTCCCATGTAACCAACTGCCCCTTCACCTCCTCCCTGCTCACCATCCAAGGGCCTAAACAGTCTTTCCAGATGAAGCAGCATTTCACCTGCATCTCCTTCAATCTTGTGTATTGTATTTGCTGCACCCAACATGGCCTAGTCTACATTGGAGAAACCAAACGCAGACTGGTGACCGCTTTGGGAAACACCTCCAGTCTGGGCGCAGGCATGACCCGACCTTCCTGCAGCCGGGCCTTTTTACACAGCACCCTGTTCACATGCCCACAAGTCTGTCCTCAGCTATGCTCCAGCAAATCACAGCACAAACTGGAGGAACAACAACTTATCGTCAGACCAGGCACTTTACAGCCTTCTGGACTTGATATTGAGTTCACCACCTTCAAATTGTGAACTCATTTCCGTTTCTTCCCTTTCTTTTAGCTTTCCTTGTTGCGTTCTCTGTCACCATGTCCTCTCTCCCCTCCCACCACTCCAATGGTACTGTCTGGCAGTTGTTCTGCCATTCTCACATTCCAATTGCACTTCACAATCTGCACTTCCAACACCCTTTCTCCCCAGCACTCATCCCCCACCATCATATAAATGCTGTCTCTCCACACTTCACATCAGCTCTGATGAAGAGTCATCTGGACTCAAAACGTTAGCTTGCTTTCTCTGCATGGATGTTGCCTGACGCCTGTGACTTCCAGCATTTTTGTTCTCAGTCATTTAATATTGTCACTTCTGGACTGTGCTCAGATTATTCCCTGCCTAAGGCCATTGTGGGTCTATTACAGTACACGGACTGCAGCAGTTCAAGAAGGCAGTTCACCAACACCTTCTCAGCCAAGGATGGGCAATAAATGCTGAACCATCCAGTGATACCCATATCGCAGAGGTGAATTAAAAATTATCCGTTTCATTTTAGTATGCTAAATTTTGCAGATTAGTAAGTGCTGCATGTCAGACCAATATTTCTTGTTTGAAACAGTCATTTTTTTTTCAAAATATACCTGAAATAGAGGCACATCCTGAGACAAAAATTTCGCCAAGTTCACATCCAACAAGGCTCGCAATAGCAGAACACTTTCATTTTCTTCCGGGAAGTTCAACTTCAGATTTCCAGCTGCCGTGAGGACTGACTTCACTGCACGCATCCCATAATCATAGTGATGCTGTGATGATAATTGTTCAGAACACAAGCGATAGGTGGCCACAATCTTCTGGGAGAGACTAGACAGGAGAAGAGTGTAGGGCAAACAGGTAAAGAGAAGATTGCAGCCGACAAACCATTGTGCTATAAATGTTACTTTACCGTGTCTAAAGAACTAAATTCTAAGAACGTACAGAGTTAGCAGTAAGATTGGTGACAACATTAGACAGGAGAGTTACATCATCAATAACAATTTAATGCAGCAATTCCACACTTAGCTTTAGTAAACGTCAAGTTTAAGTCATATTGTCTGTCTGTGAGCTCAATGTAAGCAGTGACCCAAGAGGGAAACTATGTGCAGATGGGTAATATCAACTTCAGGTGATCAGCTAGGGTCAAGACTGATACATTGGCAACGTGGACATGTGACATCAGTCACCAATGATGTAAATGCAATATGAGTATACACTTGATGTCCCAAAAATGTCAATCCAGTTATTGGTGATCTCTGATGATGGCCTTACCAAAATATGTGGGGTCTGGTGGTACTCATGGCATGTGGATGTCACTGGCAAGGCCAGCATTTGTTGACCATCCCGAATTGCCCTTGATCTGTATGGCATGCTCGGTCATTTCAGAGGGTAATTGGTAGTCATTCACATTACTGTGGATCTTTCTTCAGTTCCAAAGAAGAGTCACACTAGACTTTACATGTTAACTCTGTTATTGTCTCCAGAGAGGATGCCAGACCTGCTGAGTTCTCCAGCACTTTCTGTTCTTTTTATTTAATTCAGCTCTCCAGCATCCACAGTATTTCACTTTTCTCATAGATGAGACATGCTTAGGGCCACAAGGATATCCTTACCTTCGCGAATCAATGAAACCCATGGAGTAAAGAGATATTTCACCAATCAGGGCATAGTCTGGGACCATCATAGCGACTGTACGGAACAATGCCTGGAAAATTACAGCATCGAGTGAATTTTAAAATATTCTACAGTGTAAAAGTATGTCAACTGTGCTTTGTCTGTCTTGTCTTCTGTCATTGCTTCCAAAGTTGGGGGTATTGACTTCCAGTAGGTTGGTCCACATTTCTAGATATTTGGCAACGGTTAGCCATTGCCTTCAGCAGGACAGCTAGTTGGGACACTCTCCCATTCTGGCGACCTGCCCTCAGGAAGGAGTTACAAATGGACAATCAACCTGTTTGAACATGTTATGAATTCACCTTCCACAGAATCACGGAAGTCTCATGGCATAGAAGGAGGCCCTTTGGACCATCATGCCTATACCAGTTCTTCAGATGAGCATCATCTCCTAAAGCCAATCTCCTGTTTTCTCCCCAGGCCCTTGCACGTTACTTTTATCTAAATAATCATTCAATTCCCTCTTGAATGGCTCAATCAACTTTGCCTCCACCACAATTCTAAGCTGTGCATTCTATTCTCTAAATACTTGCTGAGTGAAAAAAAATTACTCACATCACACTTGCTTCTTTTACACATTACTTTACATCCATGCTCTCTTGTTTTTGTTTCTTTAATAAGTGGGAACAGCCTCTCGTATCTACTTTAACCTGCCCACTCAGATCTCCTCTTCTCGTGTGGAGTATAAGATCCCTTATACTCCACAACCATCTGATGAAGGAGCAGAGCTCTGAAAGCTAGTGCTTCCAATTAAACCTGTTGGACGATAACCTGGTGTTGTGTGATTTTTAACTTTGTACACCCCAGTCCAACACCGGCATCTCCAAATCAGATCTCGTCTTCGTCTTCCTTTTTCCAAGGAGAACAGTCCCAATTGTTAAGGTCTATCCTATTAACGAAAGCGCCTCATCCCTGGAACCATTCTTGTAAATCTCTTCTGTACTCTCTCTAACGCATTATCATTCCTTCTATAATGTAGCACCTAGAACTGGACACAAATCTCCAGCTGAGGTATAACAAGTGTCATACAGAAATTCAACGTCACCTCCTTGCTCTTGTACTCTATGCTCCTATTAATAAAGCCAAGGGCACTATGTTTTTTTTCCGGCCCAACTGTCCATCTACCTTTAATGATCTGAGCGCATATACAACCTGCTCCCACTGCTCCTGCATCGGCTATAGAATTGTACCCACTATTTCACATTCTGTTTGGCCAGTAACTCCTGGAGAGGGCCTTACCCAGAGCAAGGGATGCTACCCACTGCGTCACAAGACAATGACAGTGAAGTAAGAGCAGAAATCTAACCATCAATTCAAGATGCATTTCTCTCCACTCCAAAACATTGCTGGTGTCCCAAATCCCAAAGGGTTGTGGCATCCTTTGTGCATTGCCCAGAAATAACCTAGATGTGGAGTTTATGAAATTAAGTGGACAATTCAATTCCAAAATCTGCTGGAAAGATTTCTCTGAAGATTTCTAGCTTTGATCCTCATCTTTAGGAACATAGGAACATGAGTAGGCCATTCAGCCCCTTGAGTCTGCTTTGCCGTTCACTGAGATCATGGCTGTTCAGTGGCTTAACTCCACATACCTACCTTTGGCTCATATCCTTTAGCAACTTCACTAAACAAAAATTTGTTTATCTCAGATTTAAAATTAACAACTCATCGAGCATCAACTCCAGCTTGTGAAAGACAGTTTCAAACTACACCACCCTCTGTGTATGGACGTGCTTCCTGGTGTCTCTCCTAAAGGTCTGGCCCTAATTTGTGTTACATTTTGAAAGAAGGGAGAAGGAAGAAGGGAACTAATTTTCAGATATGCAGCACATACTGCAATAAACGTGTAATAACTCCACAGAGTCCGGTATCCCACCACCAAGTCACCCTTTTGTACACTTGCATTGTACTTGGCACTGGTCTGGCTTCCTCAGCGCCAGCTCTCAGAGTGAACAGAACCTCTGACACTCCTGTGTTTGTCAGCCAAGGCTCGCTGATTAAACCAGATTAGTAGCCCCAGTCAGGGAACTCATGTTCTATTTGGTCCACCTGGCTGACCTCATTACAATCACTAGAAAACACACACCTCAAAATATTATTTCCAGTACTCAGTTAGGAACACGTTTGAAAAATATAGTTAGAAACCCAACCTGCACCGTGTAATATATATAAATGGCGTTGTGGATCTAACTACAACACATGGACTGCAGCGGTTCAAGAAGGCAGCTCCTTCTCAAGGGCAATTAGGGATGGACAATAAATACTGGTCAGCCAGTCACATCCCATAGGTGAACGTGTTAAAAAGTATCTTTTAAACGTCTCTGTTCAGTTTGTTTATATGTCTGCTCGATACTATTATTTCCAAATTTAAGTTAGCGATGAGGATTACTTCCATACTGTAACGCATCATAAAATCAGAAAAGAATGTTTGAGATTTACCTTAAGGTTGTCAGGAAGTTCAGCTCGTCCTGCATACCCAGGATTCATGGTAATGAAGACCGAGCAGGTCGGATTGAGAGAAAGCTCTGTTCCCTCAAAGTAAAATGTTTTGAGATTACGTATAATTGCTTGTTGGATACTGAGAATCTGTTGTGCAACTACAGAAAGCACTTCCACCTATGGATCAAAGCAACAATGGAAGCAAGTCAGAGTGAGTTCAGCTATGTTGAATATCAAGAGACTAGAGCAAGGCTGAATGGTCTTTACTTTAATGCTAGGAGTGTAATAGGTAAGACTGTGAGTTAATGGCTTGGATTGATACATGGAAGTATGGTATTTTGCCATCCCAGAAATATTGTTGAGGGAACGGCTGGATTGGCAACTTAATAGTCCAGAGTATAGGATCTTTAGGCAAAATAAAGGATGGTGTAGAAGGGGTGGTGGTGTAGCACAACTAATGAAGAAGTCAATTACTGCAATAAAGAGAGATAATATCTTGAAATGGTCCTCAAACAAGGCTTTGTGATAGAACTTAGGGAAGGGTAAGGGGGCAGTCACATTACTAGGACTGCATTATAGGCCCCCAAAACATTAGCAAGAAATAGAGATGCCAATATGTAGACTGTTCACAGAGCTGTGTAAAAGTAATAATCGGGGTAATTATACTTGGGGGTTTCAACTTTCCCATCATAAACTGGGATATACATAGTGATAAAGGTTTAGAAAAGGCAGATGTCTTAAAATGGATCCAGGGAGTTTTTTGTATTAATACATAGAAGGCCCAACAAGAGACAGTGCAGTGCAGGATCTGGTTCTGGGGAAAGAGGCCAGACAAGTATTCAATGTGGCAGTGGGGGAACATTTTAGTGATAGCAACACGGTACAGTTCAAATATGTTCTGGATAAGAAAAATAAAGGCCTGCAAAAGATGACTTTGGATTTGGGGAAGGCAGATTTTATTAGAATAAAGCAGGATCTGCTCATAGTAGACTGGGAACAGCTCCTTACAAGTGAGTGTACAGCAGAGCAATGGGGGCCATTCAAACAGTAACTGGGGAAAGCACAGGTCCATCATGTACCTTTCAGACGGCAATAAGTTCAGTGAACTCTGGATGTCTCAGACAATTCAGGACTGAATGAGGAAGAAGAAAAGGGCTTTTAGCAAGTCCAAAGGGAATAATTCAGTTGTGGCCCCAGAGGAATACTGGAAGTACAGGAGGGAACTTAAGAAAACAAATAAAAGAGCTTAAAAAGAACTTGCAAACAAGATTAGGGGCAATCCCAAGATATTTTATAAATACATTATAGGGTAGGGGTTAAACCAATGAAAGAGCAAGGCCCATTAGAGACTAAGAGGACCACTTGTGTTTCAAACCAGAGGATATTGGAAGTGTGTTGAATGAATACCTCTGTTTGGTCTTCACTCTGGAAAAGGAGAACATAGGTATGGACTGTGTTCCCTACGTCAAGTGCATTATATTGTTTCTGCTGAAACGTTTAGCAGTAACTATCAACATCCTGTTACAGGGAAGTTTAATGATCTCATTATAGTGGGAGCACTGAAAATGACCTCAACACATCTGAGTTTATGAGGGATCAGAAAGAACAAGTGAGAGTATCCGCTCCAGATTGCCCTCTTGTGATCTCCACTGGAAGATGAGTGAAACTGTTCAGCAAGGACTGGCTCAATTGCTGCTCTTTATTTTACCCTCACTGCCATGATGGACAATACCCATTAATATGATCCATTGGGTCAATATTCTGGAGAGTGGTTGTCACTCCCTGAACAATGCACCAGCTCCTAATCAATAACGCAGGACAGTTTAGCATCAAAGTCCGCTGCAGGAATTGAGCCTAGACTTTTCTCTCTTTCACAGGATGTGTGTGTTGTTAGCAAGGTCAATGCTTGTTATTTATCCCCAAATGCTCTCTTAATGGTTTGCTAGAGCCACCATAGGAGGCAGCAATGAGTGAACCACATGGGTCTGGAGTCACATGTAGGCCAGACCAGGCAAGGATGACATTTTCCTTCCCTACGGGCATGAGTGAACCAGATGGGGTTTTCTGACAATCAATATGTCAACCAGCAATCATAGTCAAAATTACTGAAATTTCCATCCATTATTCATTGAATTTAAATTCCCTCATGCTGTAGTGGTGGGATCAGAACTCATGTTCCCAAAGCATTAGGAGTAGGCCATTCAGCCCATCAAGCCTGTCCTGCCATTCAGTACAATCATGAGTGATCAAATACTTCAATACCTTTTACCCATCTCCATAATCCTGTATGTAATTGGTAATGCAACTAGTCTGGGTCTCTGATTACTAATCCAATAACATATGACTGTGCCATCCACTCTCTGTGCTGTTCTGAAAGAATGCTTAATCTTCTTCTCATGCATATTCTAACTCATTGAGAAGTTCACCATCTAGTTCCAAATAATCATGAAAAGTAATCAAATTCAACATATTTGGCATATTGTCCTCATCTACAAACCACAGACCTGTCCATTTGACATCAATAGTGGGAAAACTGATGGAGGCCATAATACAGGATATATAATAAATATATGCCTAGAGAAAAATACTAGGCAGTCAACATTGCTTTGTCAAGAATAAATCCAATTGAATTATTTGACTAGGTGACACAGGCAGTGTATTTGGACTCTCAGAAAGAATTTGATACAGTGCTGCATGGCAGGTTGGTTAGCAAATTAAAAATGTTTGGGATTGATGGTTCCTTGACAGCATGAATTAAAAGATATGAAATAGAGGGTAGGTAGAGCTGGGCATTCCTCAGAGAGGAGACAAGTTGAATATGGTGTTCCCCAAGGTTAATTATTCGGACCGTTGTTTTTTCTAATATATATAAAAGATTTGGAGATGGGTGTTAAGTCCAAAGTCTCTAAGTTTGCAGATGATACTAAGCTAGGTAGAATAGCAAAATTGTAAGGATGATGTTGAGTGACTTCAGAGGGGCATTGACAAGTTGGTCAAATGGGCAGTCACCTGGCAGATAAATGTCAATGCAGGGAAATGTGTGGTAATTCATTTTAGAGAAAACGTGGATAGATAATGTAGGGTCAATGGTACAACTGAGAGGGGAGTATAGGAGTAGAGAGACCTTGAAGTTCACATGCATAATTTTCTGAAGGTGGCCAGGTAAGTTTAAACAGTTATTAAGAAGGATTATAGCATCATTTGGTTTATAGAGGCATGGCATATAAAAACAAAGAAGTGATGCTACACCTCAACAAATCATTGATCATACCACATTTGGAGTGTAACATTTATTTCTGGGCACCTTATTTAAGGAAGAATGTTAAAGCTCAAGAGAGAGCGCAAAAGAGATTTACTAGAATGATACCAGAAGTGAGGGATTTAAGATACAAGGAAAGATTAGAGAAATTGGGCTTATTTTCTTTGGAGCAGAGAAGATTAAGAGAAGACCTTAATGAGGTGTTCAAAACGACGAACAATTTTGACAGAATAAAAAAGGATATTCTGTTCCCACCAGTTGGTATGTCAGTAATGTGGTGTCAGTCTCAAGATTGTCAGCAAGAGACATAGGAGTGAGATGAGGAGAAACTTCTTTACTAAGAGAGTTGTTAGGATTTGGAATGCTCTGCCTGGGAGAGTGATGGAGGGGGATTCCATCTGAGGTTTTAAAAGAGCTGGTTATATATTTGAAAGTGATGAATTTCGAGGGTTACAGAGATAGCGCTGGAGAATAGGACTAGCTGGGTAGCTCTTTTAGACGCTAATACAGACACAATGGGTGGAATGGCCTCCTTCTGGTCTGCAATACTCTATGACTCTATGAGTCTATCTGTCTTCATCTCTTTAATTACCTCTATTCTGTTGAACTCATCAAAGCAAGCCCAAGCCCCAGCTTGAGCAAGACCCTTGAAAAATTTCCCCATGGCTTTATAGTCCAGACCATCAGAACAGTTGAAGACCACGCACTGCAAAGAAAAGTGAGTGAAGTTAAATTCTAAACTGAACAGCAACATCCAACATAAGGCAGCTTTGTGACTGCCACCATTACAAGTGGCATATCTGCAATAAATTAATGATACAGAACTTGCTGGGTAAGTAGTAGTGACACAGTTGAGGCTACATTGAGAAACCCTGTAATTTGTGCTACAGAAGAGATACTGCACTAGCTGCAGTTTGCCACAAATTACTAGACAATTTACACCATTCAGCCAGTAGCCTCATTTGCTATCAATTTCTCTCTGATGTTATATTTGCACTGTTAAACTTTATCGTAGAAAATTGTCTCGTATTTAATGATGAGGTGATAAGATTAATGATCCTGCCATCTAGTCTGCACCACCATTTAACAAAAGCAAATTACTGCGGATGCTGGAATCTGAAGCCAAAAGAGAAAATGCTGGAAAATCTCAGCAGGTCTGGCGGCATCTGGAAGGAGAGAAAAGAGCTGACGTTTTCATTCTAACAAAGGGTCAGTGAGACTCGAAACATCAGCTGTTTTCTCTCCTTCCAGATGCTGCCAGACCTGCTGAGATTTTCCAGCATTTTCTCTTTTGGTTCCACCATTTAATAAATTCATGGCTGATCTGATTATCCCACCTTCCTGACTCGACTTGAAGACATTTCACCTCTTTGCCTCATGAGAGTTGATTCATCTCTCCCTTTAAAGTATTCAAGGTCTCTGGTCCACCACCTTTTGAGGAAGAGGCTCCCAAAGACTCATTACTCTCTGAAAGAAAGAAATTCACCCCCTTTCTTTCTGTTTTGAATGGGCAATGCCTCTTTTTAAACAATGATCCCTTGTCTAGAATCTTCCATTAAAAGAAACATCCTCAATCCTGTTAAGAGCCCTCGGGAAGTTGAAGACCAGAAGGAAAGTATGGCCACCAACGATGGAACAATTAGAATTGGGAATGCAGAAAAAAACAGATTTGAAGGAGTGTAGATATCTTCAAACCTAGTGGCACTCGCAAGATTACAGAGAGACAGAGCAATGTGGCCAACAAGAGTTTTGAAAGCTACAACTATAACTTCAAAATCAAGACACTGCTGACTGGAACAATTATCCCAGAAATGAGCAGTAAGTGCTGGCCTAGCCTCAATGCACACATCCCATGGTCAAATAAAAAAAATCTAAAAATGTTTTTATTTTCTCTGTTGATTTTGAAATGAGTTGCCACAAAATGATCTAACTGGCTACATGTTTGGAGTTAAATTATCTTATGCTTTCATTCAAAACACAGATCATTAAAGTTATATTTTACAAAATAAAATACCCTTGCCCTTATGATTTTGTGTATTGTTCCACAGAACATTTACCACAATCTTGGGTTCTGAAGTTTATTTCCAACTCTAACTATTTACACGGCTATGATAGTCACAGATCTGCAGAGTTTAGGTTCTGTCGTTACTGATGTTCCTGTACATTACATACAATTAACTGACTGAACATATTACACTGACTCCATGATGAAGGAGGCTAGGTAACTTTATAGGAGAAGGAGAATCAACGTTTCGGGCATAAGCCATTCTTCTCCTTGGATGCTGCCTGACCTGCTGCGCTTTTCCAGCAACACATTTTTATGCTCTGATCTCCAGCATCTGCAGTCCTCACTTTCTCCTAGGTAACTTTATATTAGAACATATCATTGTGTTGTGTAACTGTCTTAAAGATACAGGCCTATTTGGTCTATAAGCTATGCCATAACCACATATAAATCCTTTTGTAATTTGCTTTGCTAGTGGTACCCACCTGGATTGCATTTTCTATCATATCCCACATCTCTGCCCACGTCTGCTTGCCACACTAAAAGTAACCATCCTCATACAATCAATTTAGATTAGAGAAAATTGTTTCACTCATTTGGCAGATTCTCAATGCGAACAACTTTTCACCAATAATTGTGATTCGGATGACTATTCCTTTAAAATTCAACTACATAAGTATCCAGGGAGTGTGTGTGGGGCTGGGTCTTCAAGTGAAGTTCGCCAATCCTTTGTCACAATGAAATTCTCCACTTAATGCATGAGATTGGGGTTGGTTGGAAGTGTAAAAACTAACAGATCCAGCAGGTGGGTTGAGGCAGAGGCCATCCACTGCCAAATTACACAAACAAATATAATGCAGTGAGTGAGTTATGTTCTCCCACTAGTTGCTATAAGCTGTTCTTAATTAGTAACTAAAATACTTTGATGTTAATGTTACAATCACCTGTACCTCCTGAGAAGAAATAAAAAGAACCGAGAGAAAGGAGAGGGATGAACAGAAAATCCTGACAAATAAAAGAAGCATTTCAGAGAATCTTGGAGACTGGTGATATTTATCTGTGGTTTCCATTCCCAGTTATGTTTCCCTCCACACATAAAACCATTTTTTGATTATCTGTATTTTTCTGCATGTAATTGTGGAGATTTAAAAAGGTGGGGGGCGGTGGTTTAGAGTTTTAACTAATAGCAGTACATACTTGCTTGTGATTGAAATTTACTTGTTTGGAATAAATAATAATTCTTGTTAAGTACAGGTATTTGGTTTTCTGCGTTTTCTGTAACATTGATTGTAAATCAGGGATTTTGTGAACTTTGACTGGATCATTAACTGGGAGTAGTAGGGCTTTCCTAAGTGGGTCATAACAAGTGCCTGGAACATTAAAGATCTGAAACAGAAAAATGGAAGGACAGCAAAACCAACTGAAATGGAAAATGGGATTGTGGGTGTGGGTTTTGTATAAACAAACGCAACGAGGAGGGGAAATTGTTCTCATTTCAGTAGAAAACCCATTCAAAACAAAATCAAAGAGCAGCAAGTCCCCACGTAACATTCTGTGATAATGGTTACCTGCTTGGCTACAGCTTTTGCTAAATCCTTTGTAGTTTCTGTTTTGCCAGTACCAGCAGGCCCCTCTGGTGCTCCTCCAAGGTTTAATTTCAAGGCTCCCATTAACGTCCTAGATACATCACAAGAAAAATACAATATGGATAATCAGGCACCTAAAGATAATACATGGATCTTATGGATTCAGTCAATTACCTACGTTCTGTGTCTACAGTAATTTTGCATGATATTACATTTGGCATGCTTCAGTCTGTAGCAGTGTAGAACAAAGAGGTTACTAAGACTGGTAAAGACAAGATGGTCCTTCACCTATAAAAATGTATACTACCAAATTTAAAAATTTCCATTGAGAGTAAATCTGTCCTGTTTATACTGTGTTATTCTGACCAAACTTCCCGTGCCAGAAGAGTACACTACCAATTGGCAAATGGCAGGTTGCTCCTCTGTTCTGATGATGTGCTTGGCCAACAGCTGTCATTTTTGCTTGGCCACAGTGATGGAAAACTCTCTTCCAGCAACTTTTTATTGGCTCAGATGGAAAAAGTACAGGAATTGTTCAAAGAGACACCACAGTTGCTGTTCAAAGAGACACCACAGTATAAAAAGGAACATTGATAATAACAAAACATGTGCACTTTTGCACTGATTAAAACAGAATAAACACTGTTCAAACAATCACCCTTTAAATTTGCCTTAATCTCAAAAGGAAACTTACAACCAAAGTTGAAATATTACCAAATACTGACAACTTTGAATCATGGTCTTGGTGCTCAATGGGAACTGATTTGAGAAATCCCAAAACCATACCTTTGTCTGGAGGACACATATATTCCACAACAATGCCAACATTGAATTAAAATCAGCCTGGAGGAACTCTGTTAAAAAGAATATCCTCAGACCTCTTTGGCTTATAATTTAATCAACATAAAAAATAAACATTTATTTTAATCCCAGCCACACCTTTAAGAAACTGCATGAACTTTGGAAAAGTTCAATATCTCTGAAAGGGATCATTTCAGACTAATAACTAAATAGCACCAGTCCCACAAGATTCTCTGAGAAGTTCCTTTTGTTTTGCCAGGACATTCTTTTATAAACCAGAGATCACAGAATCCCCACAGTGTGGGAGCATGCATTTTAGCCCATCGAGTTCATACTAACCCTATCAAAAGCACCCCACCCAAACCTGCCCCTCTATCCCATTCCTGTAACCCTACACATTTCCCATGGCCAATCCAGCTAACTTGCATATCTTTGGATTCTGTTCATCAATCTCCTTTCTCTATGTTCCTTTCATTTCTTCACAGGAAGTATAGGGTGATTGTGACATTAACAACAAAGTATTTTAGTTATTGGTTAAACTAATAACTTTAATAATTTCAGATTAAAGTTTAAGCAAAGTTTGAGGGCCAGAAGCAAACTGATAGATTAGCCAATTTGCATTCTATACACCAATATCTTATGTAAGTAAAGCCACCATAGTTCCAGAGAACTGCTTTCTCATTCGAGAGAGAGAGAGAGGCAGCTGGTGGTGATTTAACCTGAAGGTCACTACACCTCAGGTGAGGGGCATGGTCAAGAAGGTGAAACTGAACTTGTGCTGGTGGTGTCACTCTGCATTGCAAATCAGCCAACTGAGCTAACTGGCCCCCAGAAATAGTGCAAATCTTCATGCAATGGCAGTCTTTGTGAAGATACAATAAATCAACTTTTATTTATTCTCTGCCCTATGATGCAAAAAAAATCCTATTCAACAATTCCTTCCTTGAAAATCCAAAGTTCAATTTGTTTCAGAGAAATAATGTGAGCTATCTAGTACCTGTAGCATCGATCAGTGAGAGGTGTTATGACAAGTCTTGCAGAATTACCCAGGTATTCATAGCCATAAGTCAGAACAGTGGTGATCATTCGGACAATAACATCACTCTCTTCCCAGTAGTACCTCAGCTGTGAAATCCACATAAAATCATTGAGGCTTGCTACCTTAGCATCTGCTAGTTCAGAGACCACATCACGTGCTGCAGAAACAGAACATACAATGGGATATGTAGGGCACCATTTAAACATAGTTTTCCTCTCAATTTCTCCTTCTCTTTCTCTTCTAAGGTACAAGAACCTATCCTCATAGGGAAGCATTTCCATAAATGTCAAGAGTATGTGGTGCTGGAAAAGCACAGCAGGTCATGCAGCATCTGAGGAGCAGGAGAATCGACATTTCGGGCAGGAGCCCTTTATCAAGAATGACCATAGAATTTCCATAAACGTGTTCACACCCCATTGTGCTCCTCTACTATCTGAGAGGGTAGATTAGATTCCTTACAGTGTGGAAACGGGCCCTTTGACCCAACAGTTCACACCCACCCTCCGAAGAGCAATCCACCCAGACCCATTTCCGTCTGACTAACGCACCTAACACTAGGACAAATTTAGCATGGCCAATTCACCTGACCTGCACATCTTTGGACTGTGGGAGGAAACTGAAGTACCCAGAGGCAACCCACACAGACACGGGGAGAATGTGCAAACTCCACACAGAAAGTCGCCCAAGGCTGGAATCAAACCTGGGACCCTGATGCTGTGAGGCTCACTGCTATCCACTGAGCCACCATGCCACCCCCTAGTTGAGGCAGTTGAGGCAGGTAACCTTATAGCTTCTAAAAAGTACATGGATGAAAACATGAAGTGTCATAAAATTCAAAACAATGTGCCTAGTGCTGGAAAGTGGGACTAGGGTAGAATTAGTGTTTTTTTGGAGTTGCAGGCTCAATGGGAGAAAGGCCCCTTCCGTGTAATTCTATTATTCAATGACAATGCAATATTGTTGAAACAAACACTTACTGTTATTTCCTCATGATTATTAGAGACTATAATTAGTTATAGCAATTACCATGCACATCAATGACAGTGAGGGCACCGAGAGTCATACGCTCTCCACTTGATAGCTTTCCACGCACTAGCTCCACAATTTCATTGATTTGTTCATTGCTTTTCTTTAGATATTCCTTCAAAATAACAAGAATATGTCGAGTTATTGATTCAATCAAGTGGCGTAGCAATTGAGAAAAAATGCAATCTTTAAAAGTAAAATCAAAAGTTAGTTTTGTTCCATCTGCTTTAGATTTTTCCATAAAAGGTCAGTGTATTCAAATAAAGGACTTCCAAGTCTTCTTCGATGTTACTAAACCTGTTTGCCTTATACATGAGCTGCTTTAATTGTAACTGAATATTGCCTGATTACAATGTTTCAGCATCTGAATTATTCGGCTTTCTCTGTACTTCCTCTAACCCCAACGGCTGTGCTAGCACCAATAAAATAAACAGCTTGTAGGTGGAGGAAACCTGGAAGATAGTTCAATGGTCAGCATTCATGAGTTGCTAAGTTGATCCTTATGATCATCACAATGGTGATTCCCACTCACATTTCTCCAGATGCTTCCACTGGCTACCAAGAGACACAAAGTGTCTGGTTCACTTATAAAAGATATCTGACCTATCAGGTAAAAGTCACAGTTTACAACAGCTGCTAAGGGAAAGAAAACTTGTTTTTTTTCAACTTTCAAATGGTCAACTACGTAGACAGCTCCTCAGCTGATGGCGATCAAAACACTTTACTGTTCAGTTATCTGGAAACCGATCATATGGTTGTTGGCAAGCAAAAGGCTTTTGGCATCAATAATTGGCCACTAGTCCATAGACCAATCAGCTCCTTGATGCCATCCAGCTGCATCTGTACACAGAACTCATAAGCTCCAATTAATCTACAACTTTTTCAATTTACTGTTTGTTCATACAGCTGCTTACATGATGCTTATCCTAAGTGTCAGGTCACTTGCTTTTCAAAACAGTAACAATCTTTAAAACACTGGTCTTACAACAATTCTTTCTAATTTCAGTCCACAATTTTAAAAAGCACAAAATTAAAAAAGGAAAAGGTATCTACTCAGCCAGTGCACAATTACAGAGGGGACAGTGGAATCTAGAAATTCTAATGAATTGAATTGAATTAGCTTTATTGTCACATGTACTCAAATGAATACATGACAAGTTTATAAATTGCCACTTCCCATGTCATCTTAGGTACAAAGGTACAGAGGTACAATCCTTAGTTACAGAATAGAGAAATGAAGAAAAAAAAGTTGCATTACAGCTATACACAATATAATCACTGGTCAGAAAAAAAGGAGCAAAATTAAAAAGAGAAACATCACAGTCTCTCTCCAAAGGCTGCGATCTTTATTCCATTTCCCAATTGCTAACAGTTACCTTTGTCTCCTCCCTGCTTCCTCACCTTGCGAAAACGTCATTGTTTACAATCTATTGTAAGTTGTGACTTAGTAATCAATAAGGAATATGAATGAGAGCATATTTTCATCTTACTGGCAAGGTTCCATCTCTTATTGCCTCAGAAACCTCACTGGTCCAGTAGATTGTCGACACTGATATCACCACCTGTCCAGGCCACTGAAGAACCCACTTGTTACGAGGAAGCTATAAATTGCCAAAATAAAAACAGGCACAAAAATTATTTTCTATTGCAAACAAGACATTTACTTTGTGATCCATAGATTACTTTGCAATAAACCAATGTCTAGACTAAGTTCATTTCCTTGGAGATATACAACAAATATTTCCTCTAATCCAATATTTTGCTACATAACTCAAAGCCTATGTTCAAATAGTTGGAGCTATTATAATGTTCCATGATCTAGTCTGCAGTGGGTCATTGTGGATACTGTCACTTATACTCATTTGCTTGTGAATATAGAATAATATATTTCATACAGCTTAGATGAAGGTTATTATGCAGTATTGAATCTGAAATAGTCAATAATCAAACAATAAAGCAACACTGTTATAATCCTTATTTGGAGGTGCCGGTATTGGACTGGGGTGTACAAAGCTAAAAATCACACAACACCAGGTTATAGTCCAACAGGTTTAATTGGAAGCACTAGCTTTCGGAGCACCGCTCCGTCATCACAACTACCCAATGAAAGAGCGGCGCTCTGAAAGCTAGTGCTTCCAATTAAACTGTTGGACTATAACCTGGTGGTGTGTAATCATAATCCTTATTGACATTGATAATATTTTTAAAAAAGGTAAGAGATTTGCCATCACCAACTCAAATGATCATGCAAGTTTCCACATTTTAAAACTCTTACTTTAAAAACAAACTTAAACCAACATTGATTAAACATTACTTAATAGGCAATTAAAAAACTAAGCTACAGAAAAGGTGATCTCTCTTAAGTTACTGGAAATGTATGCATTCTACAGGACTCTCAGCAGAAAGGTAATCTGGTAACTATAATCTCATGCTCCTCTCACAAATGGGATCTCTTCTCTCTGTTTCACTAAGGTGAGATTTCTAGAATCCCCTTTAAAACAAAGTCACTGCTTTCAATCCTCTGAGCATAACTCAATGGATTTCCCATTGCAAGGTTCCCTATTGCTCTTAACTCTTCACAATCTGAGTTTCTTCAAAAAGGGTTCCACCCTCTTTGCTGCTGTTTAAGCGGACAATTAAATGCCCACCTAAGGGCCTCACCCCATGCCACTGGTATTACCCGAGCAGCAAATGTGGGCACATCATACAGGGAGCATGATATACAACACCTGCAGAGGGTCACTTGCAGGCTCCAAGCTTCTTGTTCAAAGGCACTCAGTGCCCAAGTGAAGAACTTGGCATTGAGATTGAAAGGACCTGCTGAGAACCATGCTCCCAACACTGTTTCCCCCGCAGCCTGCCACTTGATATAATGAAAGGAGAAAATGACTCAATTTACTGTAAATAAAATAATGGTAATGGAGAAAATGAGGCAGCACTGTGGCTCAGTGGTTAGCACAGCTGCCTCACAGCACCAGGGACCTGGGTTCAAATCCACCCTCAGACAATTGTCTGTGTGGAGTTTCCACTGGTTCATCACACAGTTCAAAGATGTGCAGGTTAGGTGAATTGGCCATGCTAAATTGCCCGTGGTGTCCAGGGATGGGCGGCGCCAGGGACCTGGGTTCAATTCCCGCCTTGGGCAACTGATGTGGAGTTTGCACATTCTGCCCGTGTCTGCGTGGGTTTCCTCTGGGTGCTCCGGTTTCCGCCCACAGTCAAAAGATGTGCAGGTTAGGTGAATTGGCCATGCTAAGTTGCCTGTAATGTTAGGTGCATTAGTCAGGGGTAAATGTAATGGAATGGGTCTGGGTGGGTTGCTCTTCGAAAGGTCAGTGTCAATTTGTTGGGCTGAAGGGCCTGTTTCCACACTGTAAGTAATCTAAAAGAATAACCATTGGCTATGCAGGGATGGGGTGGATCTGGGTGGGTTGCTCTTCGGAGGGTCGGTGGCGATTCAATAGACCAAATGGCCTGCTTCCACCCTGTAGGGAGTCTATGAATTTAGTGAAAGTAAAAGTAATCAAAGCTCCAGAGACCTGAGGGTTTCCATTCTAATTATTTGAGGAAATTGGTGAAGAAAGCATTTGTTCTTTCTTAGAATGTGGGTGTCACTGGCCAGGCTATCAGTTGTGGCCTACCCCTAATTGCCTTGAATTGAGTTGCTTGTGAAGCATTGCAGGGGCAGTTAAGAAGCAGCCAGAAGAAGTAAAGACGGCAGATTTTCAGTGAGTCAGGCAAGGTTTTACAGCAATCAACAATGGTTTGATGATTGCCATTATACTAGCCCTTAATTCCAGACTGTAGCAAGTAAATTTAAATTTCATCATCATGGTGTATATAAACCCATGAACACATATCCCTAGTACATTGGTCTCTGGATTATGAGACCAATGAGAACAGCATGACATCTCCTAATGATCTCTCGTCCTGATCTTCCCAAGATTTCATGATTCAGACATTGTCCCTGTGGCTTAGAAATTGTCATGTCTCTAGATCATTTAGAAATGGTAAGAGATGAATCAAGAAATTCCAGGCCTCCTGGTCCAAGTTACTAGAAGCTATTGTTAGAGTAGAGTCACTGAACACTTGGCCCAACACGAAGTGATCAGTGAAGGAGCACTTATGATGGGTGGGTTATATGTAACAAAATCTGATTGCAACAAACCTAATGTGAAAGACAATGAAGTCAAACGGACGTTACCAGCATGGGTTTTCATAAAGCAAAAGGACAAAAGAGTGAAAATATTCAAATTGTTTGATCATAATCAGCTTTGATATACTCATCTTCCCTTGATGTGGAAAGCTAGTAGATGATCTAATTGAGGCATTTAAAATGGTTAAAGCAGTGTAAAAGTAGAGAAAAACAGTTTCTCAGGAATACAGGACAATGGGTCAAGCTTTTAAAGTAAAATTAAGTCCACTGAAAAGTGGGTCAGAAAGTACTCGCTAAACAAAGTGGAAATGTGGAAATCTCTCCATGGATTAATTTCGACGTTCCGATGTTGGATTGGGGTGTACAAAGTTAAAAATCACACAACACCAACAGGTTTATTTGGAAGCACTAGCTTTCGGAGCATTGCTCCTTCATTAGGTGGTTGTGGAGTACAAGATCGTAAGACACAGAATTTATCGCAAAAGTTTAGATTAGATTACTTACAGTATGGAAACAGGCCCTTCGGCCCAACAAGTCCATACTGACCCTCTGAACAGCAACCCACCCATACACATTCCCCTACATTTACCCCTTCACCTAACACTACAGGCAATTACTGGATTAGTGGTGCTGGAAAAGCACAGCAGTTCAGGCAGCATCGGATGCTGCCTGAACTGCTGTGCTTTTCCAGCACCACTAATCTAGAATCTGGTTTCCAGCATCTGCAGTCATTGTTTTTACTACAGGCAATTTAGCATGGCCAATTCACCTAACCTGCACATTTTTGTTTGGACTGTGGGAGGAAACCGGAGCACCCGGAGGAAACCCACGCAGACACGGGGAGAATGTGCAAACTCCACATAGACAGTTGCCTGACGCAGGAATTTAACCCAGATCTCGGGGGCTGTGAGGCAGCAGTGCTAACCACTGTGCCACCGTGCCACCCAAAATGCACACATATACGCACTCTATCACAGACACTCATACCCCCACACCCGTATGCACACACACACACAAATAAGTTTGTGGGGTGAATTTGTACTTGTAGAATTATATCTTGTTTTGCTCAAAAACTGCATGAATCCATGTAAGATTCTGTAAATCCCTTTTTTAGACTAGAATCAGTCTGAACATTTGGGCACAGACAGCCTCACACAGGGCACCTCACACCTTCAATGCAGTATCTGAGATGACATGGCACCTATTGTTAAAGTTCACTTGAGAATGCAACTTTGAAAAAAAGTTCTGGTATTTACATATGAAAGAACTGAAACCAACATGGTCATTCTAAAAGATGAGAGAGTAAACAAACAATCCAGGTCTTTTTCAATACATCATTTCAGTTGCATCACACTGTAAACTTTTGTGATAAATTCTGTGTCTTACAATCTTGTACTCCGCAACCACCTGATGAAGGAGCAGTGCTCAGAAAGCTAGTGCTTCCAAATAAACCTGTTGGACCATAACCTGGTGCTGTGTGATTTTTAACTTTCTCCATGGATTGGACTTCAATAAAAATTGCAAAGCTGGAACTGGCTGATTTTTGTTCAAGGAGGATACTAACAGTATCAGAACCAAAGGGAAAGAGGGAGTTAAGGTACACATTAGCCCTGGCTCCTCAGCATCCTCTGAGCTCTGTGTCAAGAATCTGGCTGGTTTCTGTGAGACTCCAAAGGTTTGGGACAGAGAAGCAGCAAGGTGGAAAGGTGAGTGCAAACTGACAGACGGGTAGAAATCGGAACAGTTGGCAAGCGGGGTGGGGGGGCCAGTGAGCTTGGGGCAGAAGAGTTCTCTCTCAGTTTCCGGCCACCAGTTTAGCAATGTCTGTGCCTTCAGACATTGTAATGCCCAACTCACGTGGCCCCCCTCCACCCCTCTAAAAAGTAACAAATTAGAAGCAGAATGGGTCAAAGTGAGAAAAATAGTTGGGGAAGCAATGTCCGATTTTTTTCCCTGGGTATTCCCTTTAAATGGGCAATTCTCTCAAGCATGTACCCAATCTCTTTTCTATGGGTACCTTGGAAATGGTACCCAGCTCCCTTTCAGGTTGTTTGCTTCAGATCATAACAATTTACTCCTTTGGAGAGAAATCATCATCTTTCCTATACAACTGCAACCCAATTAAAAGTCGCAGGTCGATATGCTGTATTAGAGTATCAATAATTAAAAACAACATTAACCTGAATAAACAAGTGGTACAAATTCCATAGTAATAACAAAAAACCAACAATTAAAGCCAAGGCAGTTCCCACATTACGCTATTAAAATCAAAACTGTGCATGATTGTGTACTTTAGTCTTAAAATTTTTCAAAAGTGTAAACAAACTGCAGTTGATAGTTAGGTCCTATTACCTGAACATAGTTGGAAATTCCTTCTTTGATGACATGCTTAATGCTGCTAAGCATCAGCTCTTCAACTTGCAAAAGCCATTTCTCCACCATACCCTATAATAGAGAAACCACAGAAAATAAATCACTTTTTAAAATCTGATTTGGGACAATTCAGTGTGGGCTTATTTTCTAAAAGCAATGGATGTTGGTGAAGTGGGAGATGGCACGGGCAGGGTGACACTAGGCACACGGACACACAAGATGGCGCCGGACCACAATATGGAGAGAGACAGCAGAGCAAACACAGACACTGCCTGGGGACTACGAGCACAATACACTCACAACCTAGTTGATTAGTTTAAGGCACTTTGTGGTTAGCACTGCTGCCTCACAGCGCCAGAGACCCGGGTTCAATTCCCGCCTCAGGCAACTGTCTGTGTGGAGTTTGCACATTCTCCCAGTGTCTGCGTGGGTTTCCTCCAGGTGCTCCAGTTTCCTCCTACAGTCCAAAAATGTGCAGGTTAGGTGAATCAGCCATGCTAAATTGCCTGTAGTGTTAGGTGAAGGGGCAAATGGGTATGAGTGGGTTGCTCTTCGGAGGGTTTGTGTGGACTTGTTGGGCCGAAGGGCCTGTTTCCACACTGTAAGTAATCAAATGCTGACAGTCTGATACTGACTCAATACAGAGTGCTAATAGCCAGGGCTGCAGTAATCTTCCTTCTCAGGAAGAACAATTAGCGCCCATTACTACAGCAATGGACTTCCACACAGAAATCGAAACCGACAACGACCGCACTGAAATTAACAAAGGTTGCGCTGGAACTGACAATGACTGCACCGAAACTATTAACTATTCTGCAATGTTCACAATAAACAAGTCATGTTACAGAGACAACAACCTCATCACTGTCCTATTATATCACAAAATGTATAAAAGTATCTTGACGTGTGCCCCGGGTTGAGAGAAGACTCGTAGCTGTCCACTGTGCTGTTGGTGTCTTTTTCTCCCCGGAGCTCTGGAATTTACTTGTACAATTAACTCCTGTCGTTGAACCCCGGCTCTGACTCCGAGGCTGGTGATACTCCACACAACATTAGCATGCACATCAGCACATTATGGAGACAGTTCCCATTATTTCCCAATCATTAATGGGGAGCACCCAGAGGTTTTCTAAGACATGTTCTCACCATCTGCAGGCACACCCTCAAGCAACTAGCCCTTGAATTTTCAGCCTTTTTCTAGTCAATTGGGCCACATTGAGCTAAGTGCTATTAAAATTAGCTGCAATGAGTAGTAGTGTCCTCACCTTAAGACAAGCAGGTCTGAGTTCAAGTCACACCTGGCTCAGAGATGTATTGGAAACGCTTAACTAAAAACCCTTTTTAACAATCAGCGAATAGCCTACCTGCAATTTGGTCCCTACAAATGGTAACAAGTTTTATTGGTCTCAATCTTTACTTGCAATCAGGGGACAGGAATGTTTCAGAAGTGGAGTTAATATAATTCAAAGTAAGGCAAAAGTGAGGACTGCAGATGCTGGAAATCAGAGTCTAGATTAGAGTGGTGCTGGAAAAGCACAGCAGGTCAGGCAGCATCCAAAGAGCAGGAAAATCGATGTTTCGGGCAAAAGCCGTTCCTCAGGACTGAAGGCAGGGAGTCTCCAGGGTGGAGCAATAAATGGGAGGGGGTGGAACTGGGGAGAAGGTATTCTTGTGGAAAGAGGAATGCTTACCTTGAAGAAGTTCTCCTCCTCTCTCCACAAGAATACCTTCTCCCCAGCCCCAGCCCGCCTCCCATTTATCTCTCCACCCTGGAGGCACCCTGCCTTCAGTCCTGAGGAAGGGCTTTTGCCCGAAACGTCGATTTTCCTGCTCCTTGGATGCTGCCTGACCTGCTGTGCTTTTCCAGCGCCACTCTAATCATAATTCAAAATAACCCTTCACACAGCTCCAAACATCTAAGATGTTTTTCTAACAATAAACAGTGTATAATGGGCTCGCATGTAACCTATTAATTCATTGTGAATCCAGCTTTACCACCATTCCTAAATTTTAAGTGCTGAAGGCTGTGCACGTCACTACTTAACATACAAAGGAATAGGAAAACACAAACTTACATCTGTTATATCAGTCTAAATCAGAGCAATTTTACAACGCTACAAAATAATTGCTAGTGTTTTCCAGCTGACTTACTTTTTTAACTGTCCTTTTTGAGAATTAGGTTGTATTTTCTATATGCTTGTTATTGTATCGCAATCTGTTACATTAATGTGACCCATGTTTCCCAAACTGAACCCTCTTAAAGCTGCTAGAATGGATAGCCACATGACAGAATGGACACAGGAAGGATGTTCCTGAGTAACCTTTAAGTCCAGCACAGTCTAAGGGTGGAGTCAGCCATTCAAGACTCGGGTGAGGAGAAATATCTTCACCGAGAGGGTGGTGACCCTGTACAATTCTCTACCATAGAAAGCGATTGAGGCCGAAACTTCAAATGTTTTCAAGATGAAGTCAGGTATCATTTTTATGGTTGACGGGTTGTAGGGTATGGGGAGAAAGTGGGAACAGGGGACTGAGTTGGATGATCAGCCATGATCATATTGAATGGTGGAGGAGGCTTGAAGGACCGAATGGCCTACTCCTGCTTCTACCTTCTGCTTTTTTAAAACCTACTTTTCTGTGATTTGATAGCTTCAAACTTTAACTTTCACAACAGTGATGTCTTTAACCAGATTCCAGTTATAACCCACACCACCCCTCAATGTGAAAATCTACCATCTGGGTTACTTCAGATCAGTAGAACCAGGAATTTTTCCAAATGCACTCTGGCCTCAGCAGAAATCATTTTTAAAAATTTAAAAATTAAAGGAAGACAGAATGATTAAATTACTCTTTTAAAAGGATGGTCGAGAAACTGTAATCATCAGGCTTCCATTCTATAAGGGTTAAAACCTTTATCCATGTTGGAGAGGGATTTTAAAGAGCAGTCTGATACCCATGTTCAGAAGCGCAAATTGATGTTTATTTGAGCTTTTTACCACACTTGTGGGCGAGACCACAGACTGCTCTGTAGCTGGCTTTTACGTTGAACCCATTTGCCCTCTTAATTACAACTCAGGTCAGAGGTGAGTGATACTCTTCCTTTCCCAAGGCTATTTATACATGATGGTTATATGCAACATTGATATCCATGCTTGCCACATCTCCTCTGACCTACACGTCCAATCCTGTGAATACACGATCAATGACGGGCAACTTCATGGTGCACCCTAGGTCGTCCCGTCATCTCATGATGTTTGCCAGACCCCCAATCACCTGCCCTTGGACTCTTATGATTATTGACCACATCCCAGCACCAATTGTTATGTCCCTTCCTAGACATTTGCCAACCGCATCATGTATTTGCTTTTTGCTAATGACTTTTCAAATTCGGTCATGTGATTCATATCCCTTGCTGATCTTAGTACAGAAGACTAAAAACAATGTTTATTTCTACTAATTGTTATAATATTTTAAATGTCAGCTCTAATATAAAGTTACTTATAAAGTTATACATAGTTTAACCTAACACTATGATTCTGTGACAAAGCTAACACTTTCGGGAGCAGTTTCCCAATTAGCCGACTGGTGACACGGCAGCTGTTTATTCTCTCTGTCGTGGTGACCCTGTTTCAGAATTGCTTCTGCCTACCTCCCACCACACTATGGTACTCTTATAAGATTATCTGATTATACCTTTTTTATTATTCTAATCTGCAATGGCACGGTGGCACAGTGGCACAGTGGTTAGCACTGCTGCCTCACAGCGCCTGAGACCCGGGTTCAATTCCCGCCTCAGGCGACTGACTGTGTGGAGTTTGCACGTTCTCCCCGTGTCTGCGTGGGTTTCCTCCGGGTGCTCCGGTTTCCTCCCACAGTCCAAAAGATGTGCAGGGTCAGGTGAATTGGCCATGCTAAATTGCCCGTAGTGTTAGGTAAGGGGTAAATGTAGGGGTATGGGTGGGTTTCGCTTCGGCGGGTCGGTGTGGACTTGTTGGGCCGAAGGGCCTGTTTCCACACTGTAATGTAATCTAATCTAAATCTAATCTAATCTTATATAAACTAGCCTCTGCATTCAAAGGCCAACTGCCTTCAGAAATATAATTCCCCATTATCGAATAAATATAAACTTCTATTCTTGTTTGAACATGTGTCTACTCTAATATATAAACAGAATTATTTAAAAATCCTCATTTCAGCTTTCCCTTTCTATTTCATAAAAGTCAGAAATCTCAAATCAAATGGTTTTCATGTGAGCTGCTTTATCAGAGTCTTGCTGTTTGCATTCTAGTCTCATCTTTCTAACACTCAAAGTCTGTCTGTGAAAGACATGAGTTGAGCTCTACGAATCGCTGCATCCTTCAAATCCTTGTGTCAATTAAGAAGAAAACCTGTAATAACCATTTGTTATATTCAGCCATGGGAAATTACAACTGTCTACATTTTGGGTTCTTCTGTAATCTTTGAAAGAGCAACTAAGAAATGAAGGAAGCAACGGGTACCTTTGCTTTTGCTGGGTAGATCATTTTAATGAATGGAACTATTTCATCTTCAGAGCTGATCATCCCTGTGATTTGGAGCTGATCGCTGAACTGAAGTTTCGCGATCCCTTCAAAGCACTTCTTCAGGTGTGGCTGTACTCGAAGCGGGTCCTTGGTTTCCGAGAGAATCTCAAGCAGTTCATCATTGGACAAGAAAAAGAATCTGAAGAGAAAAGCAACAGCGGGACAAAGAGAGCAAGTAAATGAACTCAATCTGACAACATTAGACTTTAATACACAATGCAGGGTGAGGAGGGAGGATACATGGGAGCGAGGATGTGGAGCAGGTTGTACCAACACAACTACAACAGTGGACAATTCTCAGTTGAAGAAAAAGGAAGACATCTCAGCCAGTCTGAAAGGAAGAAGGTGTCATCAAAGCAAGTTCAATGGAATCAAAGAAAAGCAGGGACAAAATGTTTTTAGAAGAAACTGGTTGGTCAGAGATAGAATCATGGACAATTATACTTTTGTTCCTACAAATTGAAGTGCTTCCTGATCTACCCCAGGTCTCAGGAATCTCTGCAGCTGAACATCTGCGTGTCACTCAAACTGGAGATGGATGATTGGTGTACCAAAGCCCCCAACAGATATTGCTCCGATATCAAAATTATCCCACTCCCATGATTTAGGAGGGGCTTCAGAGTGATGGGTAATGGAGCACGTGAATCCCTGTCTGCTGCATGCTTGCTGGCAGAGCAGGATCCTTGCAGAGGATCCTGGGTGCTCTTGTGCATGAACACAAAAAGTCCGCTTCCAGGTGCCATAGGTAATTAAGAAGGCAAAGGGCATGTTGTCCGTCATTGTTTGAAGGATGGAATTTAAAAATAGGGAGGTTATACTACAGCTTTTTTGGATGCCGGTGAGGCCCCATCTGAAGAACTGTGTACAGTTTGGT
This sequence comes from Chiloscyllium plagiosum, assembly GCF_004010195.1. NCBI lineage: Eukaryota > Metazoa > Chordata > Chondrichthyes > Orectolobiformes > Hemiscylliidae > Chiloscyllium > Chiloscyllium plagiosum. The sequence goes on along the minus strand of NC_057730.1, from coordinate 52,430,299 downwards.
CTCCTTACTTGAGAAAGGATGTGTTGGCATTGGAGAGGGTGCAGAGGAGGTTCACTGGGTTGATTCCGGCATTGAGGGAGTTGGCTTATGAAGAGAGATTGAGTAGACTGGGATGATATTCATTGGAATTTAGAAGAATGATGGGAGATCTAACAGAAACATATAAAATTATGAAGGGGATAGATAAAATAAATAGAAGCAGGGAGGTTGTTTCCAACCAGGGAAGGGGAAACTGGAACCAGGGGGCATAACCTCAAAATAAAGGGGAGTAGATTTAGGACTGAGTTGAGGTCCTCAAAGGGTTGTGAATCTATGGAATTCCCTGCCCAATGAAGCAATTAAGGCTACCTCATTGAATGATTTTAAGGCAAAAACAAATAGATTTTTGAACAGTAAAGGAATTAAGAGCTATGGTGAGTGGAAGGGTACATGAAGCTGAGTGTATGAAAAGATCTTATTGAATGGTGGTACAGGATCGACAGGCCAGTTGGCCTACTCTTGCTCCTATTTCTTATGTTCCTTACGTTCTTGTATTTTTCTTGGGCTCTGAAGCACTGGGAGGTTGGAGCTGCATCTACTTCAGAATAGAGCTCTTTGTATTTGCAGTGGATGTGACAAGGTAAACAGGATACTCAAGTCTGCACTGCTGCTTGGTGGGTTGTGAATTAGCTGTACCTAAGTTCACAATACTCTCTTTATCATTACAACATAAGTGGTGACTGGTGGAATACAACCAGAATAGCCAAAGAAATTGGTTATTAAATATAACCAATATTTAATTGGTTATATTTAATATAGCCAATATAAATATTTATGTTTTTATTTATAACATATATTATGTGTATACGCATCAGATGCCTCAATAAGAACATCCACCACATCTTGGATTATTGAGATACAATAATAGTCTTGCTACTTGTGGGCTAGATTCAGGTTCAAGTTCTACCTACTCCTGAGGTGTATTACATCAGAACAGGCTGATTAAAGATATTTATCTCTTACATCTAAAATACTGCTATTTTTAAACTTTTTATACTTTGATATGAAGAAAAATCACCGCATATTTTAGAAGGGATCTATTACCTTGGGAAGTAGAGTCTTTTCTTCTCCAGATATAAATTAAGTCCTTTCTGGATGTCCTCCAGGAGAACATTAGCCTCCAAAAGTCTTTCCAGCATATTGGGCTGAGACGTTGCTACCAAAACATGGGTATCTTTTACCTTGCAACAAAACAGTCAAACACCACAGGTGAGAACATGACAATTCTGTGTTATCACGTCTCCTTCGGAACACATCAAAAGTTATACATACTCAGCATAGAATTCAATCATAGACTATAATCTATATTAAGCCAACTATTATTTATTATGAAGTCTCTGGGGTAGACTGCTTTATCTCACCGCCCAACTCCATTTTAATTTAGCTCTCTACTTCTCCCTCACCATTGACAATCTTTCATTGCTCTTATGGGTTTTGTATGTAAATTAGTCAGTTGGAAACATGGGGGGATTTACTGGTGGTGGCAACAGGTGAAAATTGCCACAGGTGACTTGGTGGTGATAAAAGCTGTTCAGTTGTATGTGATAGCACGTCCGGGTGTAGAAAGAGAGAGAAAAACCAGTCTCTGGTCTGTAATGCGGTTGTACCAGTAGGTGATGCTGTAAATGTATTAAATCAGGCAGTCCGTGGCTTCACCAGGTGGATATTTCATCTTCAAATCCATTTAATGTTGTTGCTACTTGGTACTCCTCATTGAACCAGAGTTGCTCACCACACTTGATGATAGTTGTAGAGTGAGGGATGGTCCAGTCCAATGCGTTCCAGATTGTTGGGGAGAAAGGTTCTACTGTCGCTCTTGGCTAATTGCCTCTCATGGATATCCAGTCTTAACCCACTGGATCCTATCTGCATCTATCCTGTTTACTGCAGTGGATGTGCTACACAACACAATGGAGGGCATCTTCAGTGTGAAGATGGGGCTAAGTCCACAAGGGCTATACGTTGGCACCCACTGTGACAGGGGTGCATTGACAATAAAGTGGAATCAGTATCCTTATCATCTCATTAATGCTGTCAACATTCTGAAAACGGTCCATTGCTATGTGCTAGAAGCACCCTCCTGTTCACAATGGGTAGATCCAAATAGTTGTAAACCCAAACAAAAAATCAGGAGCTTCCTAAACTCAGGGCACAATTGACATGCACTTTTTTAGCCTCCTGTAACACACAGATCAAAACCAGTTTTGACCAACAAAGATTTGCAAACAGAAAAGAGTATGTATGTGATTGGAGGGAAACAGAAAATCACGTTCTGAATAGAGCAACTGCAAATCAAATGTAAGAAAATGTTATTCTTAGCCCTAGCTTGTACCACAGTTATAGAAGGAAGTGGTTGGGCAGCCAGTCGCTGCTTTCAAATCCTCCTGCATTATCTAAGGTTTAAGTTGGAAAGGAGATTTCTAACATTTGGCAATCCTAAACTCTAAATTTTCATTCTATTTTTTCACAGCATGTGTGTCTCTCTGGCAAGATCAGCACTTGTTGCCTGTCCCTAATTGCCCCTTGAATTGAGTAACTTACTGGGTCATTTCAGAGGGCAGTTAAGAATCCACCACCACAAGTTGGCTAGACCAAAGGCTGTCAGATTATATTAGATTTCCTACAGTGTGGAAATAGGCCCTTTGGCCCAACCAGTCCACACCGACCCTCCAAAGAGTAACCCACCCAGACCCATTTCCCTCTCACTAATGTACCTAACACTATGGACAGTTGAGCATGGCCAAATCACCTGACCTGCACATCTTTGGACTGTGGGAGGAAACCGGAGCACCTGAAGAAAACCTATGCAGACACGGGGAGAATGTGCAAACTCCACACAGACAGTCACCCAAGGCTGGAATTGAACCGGGGACCCTGTGCTGTGAGGCAGAGTGCTATCCACTGAGCCACCGTGCCACCGTAAATGGCTGTTAATGAACTCGGTGTTTTTTTAACAACAATGAAGATAATTATCATCACTAGATTAGCTTTTAACTCTGGATATTTTAGAATTGATTTTAAATTCCATCAGCTCCTCAGGTAGGATTTGAACCCATGACCCAGAGCATTGATCTGGGCCTACGGATTACTGATCCAGTAACATTATCACTTAACCACTGGTTGTCCTACCTCCAGTTCAAATCATCCCTATATTGAACAGGTGATTTACTTACAGCTTCCAACATAATGTCTTTCCAGTAGCCGTCTACAATACCAAATTTCCGACCTTCTTCTGGCATTTGAGCAATGATATCCTCAGAGCTAAAGATAGGCTCAAGGTACAACCACGTGGCCTGACACTTTAACCAGGCATCTAGAATATTCTGCATTAGGACAAGCTTCTCCTCCCAGACCTGAGTTATTAAAAATTACAAACAAGACAAAAATCATTAGGATGATATAAGATAGCAGAAGTGTAGTCTATCTTAGCAGACTCGAAGGCTGATTGGCCTACTCCTGCTGTTAGTTCCTAGCTTCTATAATGTTATGGGCCAGACCAGACCTCCTCAAAATATATTATAAAGATAGTCTAGACCCTAAGATTTTATTTTTTAAAAGTAAATGTTAGTTAAATTTATTCAATACAATAAAAGAAAAAATAAAATTATTGGCTTAGCTGTAACTCTATTGAAATGCTTAATAAAATAATAGATTAGTTAGCTACTAAGCAGTAACTGTTACCACATAGTAATATCCCATATATACATCCTCGTCAAAAGGCAAATTCAGAAAACAGAGTGTCTCACATGCAACTCCAGCAGAAGGAAGAGAACCCCCAGCTTTTAGCAGTAACCAAGAGAAGAAACAAACAGCTTTCATTTCCTCAAGACCCCATCAGCAACTGCTATCACCAAAAACTAAAAGAAAAACCTAAAAAATCTTTAAGGATAGCAGAGATGATTCTCAATAGGAGTGAAAGTGACAGGGTAGTTGTTAAGGGAGACTTTAACTTTCCAAATAGGAATACTATAGTTCAAGTAGTTTAGATGGGTCAGTTTTTGTCTATTGTGTGTAGGAGGGTTTTCTGACACAGTATGTAGACAGGCCAACAAGGGGCGAGGCCACATTAGATTTGGTACTGGGTAATGAACCTGGCGAGGTATTAGATTTGGAGGTAGGTGAGCGCTTTGGTGATAGTGACCACAATTCAATTATGTTTACTTTAGCAATGGAAAGGGAAAGGTATACACCAGAGGGCAAGAGCTACAGATGGGGGAAAGGCAATTACGATGCGATTAGACAAGGTATAGGATGCAGAGGATGGGGAAAGAAACTGCAGGGGATGGGGACAATAGAAATGTGGAGGTTATTCAAGGAACAGCTACTGCATGTCCTTGATAAGTGTGTACCTGTCTGACAGAGAGCAGGAGCCATTGTCTACTAAGGAAGTTGAAAATCTTGTCAAGAGGATGAGATGTGAAGGCTCAGTTAGGGTGTTTGAGAATTACAAAGTAGCCAGGAAAGACCTAAAGAGAGAGCTAAGCGAGGAGGGGACATGAGAAGTTGTTGGCAGATAGGATCAGGAAAACCCAAAAGCTTTCTATAGGTATATAAGGGATAAAAGAATGACTAGAGTAGGACTAGAGCCAATCAAGGGCAGTGGTGGGAAGTTTTGTGTGTGTAGTCAGAAGAGAGCAGGGATGTGCTAAAATAATATTTTTGTCAGCATTCACACTGGAAAAAGACAATGTTGTCAAGGAGAATACTGAGAAACAGGATACTAGACTAGATGGGACTGAGGTTCACAACGAGGAGGTGTTAGAAATTCTGGAAAGGGTGAAAATTGATAAATCCCCTGGGCCAGATGGGATGTATCCTAGGATTCTCTGGGAAGCCAATTAGGAGATTGCTGAGCCTTTGGCCTTGATCCTTATGTCATCATTGTCTACAGGAATAGTATCCATGAGACTGGAGGATAGCAAATATTGTCCTCTTGTTCATGATGGGGAGTAGAGACAACCCTGTTAACTATAGACCAGTAAGTCTTGCTTTGGTTGTGAGTAATGTGTTGGAAAATGTTATAAGATATAGGATTTATAATCATCTTGATACGAATAAGTTGATTAGGGATAGTCAACACAGTTTCATGAAGGGTAGGTCGTGTCTCATAAACCTTATTGAGTTCTTTGAGATGGTGACCAAACAGGTGGACGAGGATAAAGCCGTTGATGTGGTGTATATGGATTTCAGTAAGGCGTTTGATAAGGTTCCCCATGGTAGGCTACAGCACAAAATACGGAAGCATGAGATTGAGGGCAATTTAACAGTTTGGATCAGAAATTGGCTAGCTGAAAGAAAACAGAGGGTGGTGGTTGATGGGAAATGTTCATCCTGGAGTTCAGTTACTAGTGGTGTACCGCAAGGATCTGTTTTGGGTCCACTGCTCTTTGTCATTTTTATAAATGACCTGGATGAGGGCATAGAAGGACAGGTTAGTAAATTTGTGGATGACACTAAGGTCAGTGGAGTTGTGGATAGTGCTGAGTGATGTTGTAGGTTACAGAGGGACATCGATAAGCTGCAGAGCTGGGCTGAGGGGTGGCAAATGGAGTTTAATGTGGAAAAGTGTGAAGTGATTCACTTTAGAAGGAGCATCAGGAATGCAGAGTACTGGGCAAATGGTAAGATTCTTGGTAGTGTAGGTGAGCAGAGATATCTCGGTGTCCATGTTCATAGATCCCTGAAAGTTGCTACCCAGGTGGATAGGACTGTTAAGAAGGTATACGGTGTGTTAGCTTGTATTAGTAGAGGGATTGAGTTTCAGAATTGAGAGATTGAGGTCATGCTGTAGCTGTACAAAACTCTGGTGCGGCTGCACTTGGAGTATTGCGTGCATTTCTGGTCACCACATTATAGGAAGGATGTGGAAGCTTTGGAAAGGGTGCAGAGGAGATTTACTAGGATGTTGCCTGGTATGGAGGGAAGATCTTATGAGGAAAGATTAAGGGCCTTGAGACTGTTTTGTTAGATAGAAGAAGGTTGAGAGGTGACTTAATTGAGACATGTCAGATAATTAGAGGGTTAGATAGGTGGACAGTGAGAGCCTCTTTCCTCAGATAGTGATGGCTAGCACGAGGGGGCATAGCTTTAAATTGAGGGGTGATGGATGTAAGACAGATGTCAGAGATAGTTTCTTTACTCAGTGAGTAGTAGGGACATGGAACACACTGCCTGCAACATTGTATACTCGCCAACTTTACGGGCACTTAAATGGTCATTGGATAAGATGTGGACAAGAATCGACTAGTATAGGTTAGATGGGCTTCAGACTGGTTTCACAGGGTGGTGCAACATCGAGGGCCGAAGAGCCTGTACTGCACTGTAAAGTTCTATGTTCTCCGTTCTATGTTCTATCTTGGTTCTCCGAGAGCTTGACCACACCAACTTGTGCTACTTCTATTGTTCCAATGTTCAAAAAGCACCAAGGTCTCAAGAGCTGTTTACTTTCTCACAGACCACTCTTCAGCTCTCTTTCAATCTCTCTCTTAAAAGGAACCAGAACAAAGAACACCTCGTAAAGCCACAGTATCATCACAATAACAATCAAGTAATAAAGTCCCATCCATTTCGCTTGGGGGAATTTGATTTTTTAAAGAACATATTTCACAGTAAAATGTGATTTGTACATTATTTCTATTATCTAATCAAACTGTGTTTTTGAAAAAAGTATAGCTTGTACCGAAAACATATAAAAAATCCAAAAAATGGACTCAAATTATAATGTTTTTATTACTTTTAAAAGCTTTACGCAGATAACTGGTTAATGTATTTTGCTACTTGAACTGCTTCCCATCACATTGCAAATTCAGTTCTAAAATTTAAGATAAACCGCAGGTATAGATTTACTTATTAAAATATATTCCATTTATTATCGGTGCAGAATTAGACAATGGTTCCTAGCTCATTGTGTTTAGTATTGGTGTGTTCCAAATGGACTCCCTTATCTATTTGTTCCTACCTTACACTCAGCTTCAATAGGCTTGATAAATGGAGATCCACGCATTGTCTGGGTTTTAATGACATGGTCATCCAGCAGTACCTGGATATCATCCACTGAGGACAGTATGCTTATATTCTGAAAATGTAGGAGGTTACAGTAAGGAATCTTATCAGTAAGTGATAGGAATCAGTGTAGTTTATCTACAACTTCACATTAAGGTACCAGCTTCTGAGCCATAGTTATGACGTCAAATTAGATTTTCAAAATAATTGACATTTACAGTAATATGACTGTAGTGATTGGAACCAATGAATCTTATTGACTATGAGATCCTCAATTGGGATTGTTAACCTGAGCCCATAGGGGAGTCTTGGCTGACAGATATAAACAGGGGATTTGGAGTATTGCCTCTGAATCAGGGACTAGCTCTAAGCTGGCTGGTTACAGCCAGTGTATAGATTCTGTTAAAGTTACAGTGGCTGACCACCCAATATAATAGTGAAAAGCCTGTTTTTAAGCCTTTGGTGATACAAATCAGCCCTAATATTCTCTAAAAGAATTACAGAGCGATTCAGAGTGTGAATGTGGTTAACCATTTGATAAGACATTGGAGCAGCAGTAGGCCATTCAGCCCATTGACTTTGTTCCAATATTCAATTAGATCATTGGTTGATCTGATAATCCTCACCTCTACCTTTTGTCTTTTCCCCATAACCCCAAAGATCAACAATCTATCTTAGCCTTGAAAATACAGGGTGGCACCGTGGCTCAGTGGTTACCACTGCTGCCTCACAGCACCAGAGTCCCAAGTTCGATTCTGGCCTCGGGCAACTGGCATTGTGTGGAGTTTGCACGTTCTCCCCCTGCCTGTGTGGGTTTCCTCCGGGTGCTCCGGTTTCCTCCCACAGTCCAAAGATGTGCAGATCAGGTGAATTGGCCATGCTAAATTGCCCATAGCGTTAGGTGCATTAGTCAGAGGAAAATGGGTCTGGGTGGGTTACTCTTTGGAGGATCGGTGTGGACTTGGTGGGCTATAGGGAATCTAATCTAAACCTAATAATTCAGCCTCTGCAGCTCTCTGCAATACAGAGTTAGATATATTCTCCATCCTCTGAGAAAAGAAGTGACGCCTCATAGAATTGCTAAAGTGTGGGAGCAGCGCAATTTGGCCCATCAAGTCCACACTGACCCTCTGAAGAACATCCCACTCATCCATCTTATCCCTGTAACCCTGCATTTCCCAAGACTAATCCACCTAGCCTACACATCCCTGGACACTATGAGTAATTCCCCATGGTCAATCCACCTAACATGCACATCTTTGGACTGTGGGAGGAAAGTGGAGCACCCTGAGGAAACCCACACAGACATGGGGCAAATGTGCAAACTCCACAAAGACAGTCGTCTGAGGGTGGGATTGAACTAGGGTCCCTGATTCTGTGAGATAGCTGTGCTAACCACTGAGCCACCACGCCACCCTCTGACTCTCCCACAAAGGGAAACAACCTTTCTGAATTTACCCTGTCAAGTCCCCTAGGAATTCTGCATGTTTCAATAAGGTTGCCTCGCATTCTTCTGTATTCCAACAAGTGCAGGCCCAACCTCTCCTCATAGCATAATCCCTCCATACCCAGTATTAGCCTATTGAACCTTCTCTTAACTGTCTCCAATGCCTGTTCATTCTTCCTTAGGTAGGATCTGAGATCTTTCCTTACCCCAGCCCACTGATGCTGCAATCAGCAGGAAAAGCCTTGTTGCCACTGTGACTGAGAGCAACCATTTCAGCAGACAGTACCAAAGACGGTATTTACTGGGCAGCTCAAATCCTGTGACTAGACACAATAAAGTTGCCAAGTTTTAGGCAAAATTGTTCAGGATTAATCAGCCAATATTAAATATTTGCTCGCATGGTATACAAGTGAAGAGGTTCATTGTTTTTCAATTCTCTTAGTTTGAAACATACTCACCGTGTCCCTGTACTTTGAAAAGTTGAAGATTAACTCCACCCATTCTGATTTCATCTTTGCAAGAGCTTTCTCCAGTGAATACTCTTTGCTGGCTGCGACACCAATCTCTTCCAGTCTAGACATATCAGTAAATACGTATGCAATTTAAGATTTGCATATAGAAAAAACACTCTATTTTATAAACCCCATCAACAAAATATAAATGCATGAAACACACTCATTGTTATAGGATATCAGAATTTCTGTAAGTGACATAATACAGGGGTGGAGTAAGATTCATGCTCCTCTGTGTTCACATGGAGAGTTCTTCAGACAAGCATTACCATCGCAAAGAGATCATGGCACAGATTAGAGCATCATTTACTCTGTATGACAGGGAGGACAAAGGTCAACACTTTGGTGACCCTCTTGCATATCATGACCTGGCAGTTGAAAGACAGTAAAACTGGCCAATGTGCCACACTAGTCTTACTCATTTCATAGGTACTTTCTAAATCCCCTGTTCAGAGATGTTATTATACAGCTCTGCAGCAGGTAAGACTCGAATATGGGTCCCCTGGTTCAGAGGAAGGGGGATTACCGCTGCACAAGAGCACCTCAGTGCCTCCATTTTAGATATTTTCTAATGAACTTTGCTCAGTCACGCGTCCACAGTAAGTGCGATTTGAACCATGGCTCCTGGCTCAGAGATAGGGACACTCCCAATGACAACAAGGGCTGCCAAATCAACCTGTCCAGACTTGTTGTGAGACATTTCCATTATGGGTGGGACTTGAACTAAAACGTTCTGAGCCAGGGGCAGGGACACTACCATTGTACCGTGACTTCAGCTAGCATCAGTCTTATATACTTCAAAATGGAGGTTCAATATGACAAATATGTTCATTCCCAAGCAAAGTTCCCTCTAAGCTGCATGCAGGCAGCTGTTCCAATGTCCTGTGTACAGCGATTGGTGGGCCAATACAGAATCCAATATTTCCTGCTGATTGCAGCATCAGTGAGCTGGGGTAAGGAAAGATCTCAGATTCTATCTAAGGAAGAATGAACAGGCATTAGAGGCAGTCCAGAGAAGATTCAATAAGCTAATACTGGGTATGGAGGGATTATGCTATGAGGAGAGGTTGGGCCTGCACTTGTTGGAATACAGAAGAATCCACTTCCATCAGTTCCTGCTGCATATAGACCTCAGTGGTCCATGCAAAAACAAGAAGGATTTTAGGAACATCATAGAATCCCTAGAGTGTGGAAACAGGCCATTCAGCCCATCAGGTTTGTCAAGTCGACATCAATTTTCCAAATAGCATCCCCCCCTTACCTGTAATCTTGCATTTCCCATGGCTAATCCATCTAACTTGCGCATCTTTGGACTGTAGGAGGAAACAGGAGCACCAGGAGGAAACAAATGCGGACATGGGGAGAATGTTTGTGTGGAGTTTGCACAGTCGCCCGTGGTCGAAATGGAACCCGGGTCCCTGGAACTGTAAGGCGGCACTAACCACTGAGCCATCATGCCTCCCATCGTTACCAAGTATTGCTGTTTTTTTTCATTTGCTTTTGCTCTCTGGCTGGGGACTGGTTTCAGATCTGTTCAGTGAAATCTGATAGCTGGTCCAGTCACTTTAGGGTCTGTTGACGTTCAGGTGTTGAGGAAATAGTGCGAAAGGAAAAACAAGGCGGTAACTATCTGAATTGCTTACTTCTCGCTGTAATTTGCAAGTCCAAATTCTAGCATTTCCTGCAAGGTGGTATCTTTTTGTGGTTTCACGTCAAATCCAACAATATTGCTGATCTGAAAACAAACCATTGGTCAGTACAGAACTTAAAGAATCTAAAATTTCTAGTTTGTTTAAAATATCCTAAAAACACAATACATTCTGTAGTTCTTTTTGCTTTTCTTTCAGTAGGTCTCCCACAACCTGCTGAGAGAAGTGGATGGGGGCTTTTACATCTTGGGGTATGCGTTTTAAATGGTCAGTGCGTTGACTATAAGAGTTAGGATGTCATGGTCATTTGTTCATAAATTCATAAGATATTGGAGCAGAATTAGGCCATTCTGCCCATAATGTCTACTCTGCCATTTAATAATGGCTCCCATCTATTTTCCTGGCTTCTCCCCACAACCTTTCAACCCATTACCAATCAAAAATCCATCTAACTCCTCCTTAAATTTATTCACTGTCCCAGCATCCACCGCACTTTGGGATAGCAAATTCCACAGATTTATAACCCTTTGGGAGGAGTACTTTCTCCTCAACTCTGTTTTAAATTTGCTACCCTTTATCCTAAGTCTATGACCTCTTGTCCAAGAATGCCCCACAAGAGGAAGCATCCACTCTATGTCTATTTTACACACGATTTGGAGATGCCAGTGTTGGACTGGGGAGTACAAAGTTAAAAATCACACAACACTAGGTTATAGTCCAACAGGTTTAATTGGAAAGCTAGTGCGCTTCCAATTTAAACCTGTTGGACTATATAGCCTGGTGTTGTGTGATTTTTAACTTTATTTTATACACCCTTTTATCAGCTTGAATACCTCAATTCGATCCCCCCTCATTCTTCTAAGTTTGAGAGGGTACAGGCCTAAACTGTTCAATCTCTCTTCACATGACAAACCCCTCTCTCTGAGATCAACCTAACAAACCTCCTCTGAACTATTTCTAATGTCACTACATCTTTCCTTAAATAAGGGGACCAAAACTGTGCACAATACTCCAGGTGCGGTCTCACCAATTCCTTGTATAGTTTCAACAATACTTCCTTCCTTTATATTCTAATCCTTTAGTTCTAAAGGCCAACGTTCCATTCATTTTCTTTTTTATCTGCAGTACCTGCATGCTAGTTGTCTGTGAGTCATGAACAAGGACACCAGATCCCTCTGTACCAAAGCACCCAAAAGTCTCACCCCATTTAGATAACATGTTGCGGCTATATGGAACATTAATGAGGCCACTTTTAGAAAACTATGTTCACTTCTGGTCTCCTTGCTATCGGAAAGACATGGTTAAATTTGAAAGGATTCAGATAAGATTCACAAGGATGTTGCCAGGGTTGAATGGTTTGAACTTTAGGGAGAGGCTGAAACAGGCTGGGGCTGTTTACTCTGGAGCATCGGAGGCTGAGGGGTGACCTTATGCAGGTTTATAAAATCATAAGAGGCATGGATAGGACGAATAGCCAAGGTCTTCTTCCCAGAATAGGGCAGTCCAAAACAACAGGGCATAGGTTTAAGGTGAGAGGGGAAAGATATAAAAAGGACTTGAGAGGCAATGTTTCCACGCAGAGGGTGGTGCGTGTATGGAATGAGCTGCCAGAGGAAGTGGTGGAGATTGGTACAATTACCAATATTTAAAAGGCATCTGGATGGGTATATGAATAGGAAGAGTTTAGAGGGATATGGACCAAATGCTGACAAATGGGACTGGATTAATTTAGGCTATCTGGTCAGCATGGACATGTTGGACTGAAGGGTTTGTTTCCATGCTGTACAATTTTATGACTCTATGGCTCTAAGACAGAAAAAATGTCATGTTCATAAACTAGTTTGGATGTCACAATATCTTTCTGCTTAAAATGTTCGCTTACACCACTCTTGAGGAGGAAGAATTTGTATTAGTGCCTGACTTGATTGTCCAACTGTGATTCAACTGAAACCCATTTGGGGTAATTTTATCTTCAGGAATGACATAAAAGGCAAATTTCATTTCATTATACACAAGACCAATTTCTCTTTCAATAACTTCACCACGCAAATGAAAAAAGTTGAAATTATGCCAGTGTGTGATAAACTGCAGTCTTGTTCTCAGCCAGTACCACTAGAGTGAAATAGCAACATCAGGGACCCCTACTTTCATCAAAGTTTCAGATTCCTATGCCATGCCAATCAGAAAAGGTTACAATCTGCAGGATCCTTTCAGCTATGCTCCTGACAAGGTAATTTACATTGTGAACATCAGTAATATTGAAATTCTACTGAAGCATATACCTCAGTGTAGAACATGGTGCAAGGAGAGAAGTTAATTTCTAATGCATGCTATTTTGTTTCTGATTTGAAATGCATCAGCTGTATGCCTGACGTGGAATATATATTGTAAATTTTATAGCTATTATATTTGCGTTGTGTTCCACCTTAGAGTGGAACATGCTGTGTGGAGACAATTTGAATTTTGATGCACTTTTGATCACTTTTGAAGTTGAAATGTTCTACAATATATTTTTCAAAATTCTATGAATAAAATACATCTTTGAAAAGAAAGTATTACCTCATTCCAATGTCTATCTTTGATGCCAGGATTACAGATGATTGCTATAATTGGTAGGTGAGGTTTAAATTTCTCAATTTTAAGTTTAGCACTTTCTGCTACACGTTTAGGTCCTGTGATATCTGAGAAAGTCTTTGTCAGTTTATATATTGTTCTCCACATAGTTGAAATATCATTAGTAATCTCCTCAGCATCTAGGCCTTGAAAGGGTCCTACAAAATGAAGAGAGTAGAAATTCCAGCAGCAAGTTAGCAAAATGATCAGAACTATTCCAGTCATTATCTAAAGTTGGATCACGAGCATTCCAGTTTATTTTATAATTCAGACCTTTTAATTACAAAATGTGTTTATATGAGCCAATTTCCGAACATAAAATGAGTAACATAGACTACTTTCCTACACTTCTGTAATGTTGCCCAATGTCATCTGACTTGTAAAATCATACCCAAGTTTACTGTGAAAAATTGCCAATAATTTTGGAAATATCACCAGGGCCAAAAATATCTGGCCTTAGAAATTTTAACATAGAAACATAGAAAATAAGGGAATTAGACTATTCAGCCATTCAAGCCTGCTCCACCATTCAGTACGACCATGGATGATCATGCTACTATAACACCAGGTTATAGTCCAACAGGTTTATTTGGTGGAAGCACTAGCTTTCACAACACTGCTCAGTACCCTGTTACCGTTTTCTCCCCATATCTTTTGTTCACTTTAGCGCCAAGAACTGCATCTAACTCCATCTTGAAAATAATGTTTCAGCTTCAAACATTTTCTGTGGTAGAGAATTCCGCAGGCTCACCACCCTTTGGGTGAAGACATTTCTCCTCATCCTAATCTGAAATGGTCTACTCAATATCCTCAGACGAGCCTGACTCTGGACTCCCTCACCCTCAGAAACCTTCTGGTGTTTACCCTGACTAGTCCTGTTAGAATTTTGTAGGTTTCTAAGAGACATCCCCACTGCCATTCTTCTCAACTCCAGTGAGTATGGTTGTAACTGATCCAGTCTCTCTTCATTCATATATTCTCTCTTGCTGGGAATGAAGGGTTTAGTTATGATGAGAGACTGGATAAACAGGACTTTTTTCACTGGAGCATCGGAGGTTGAGAGGTGACCTTTATAAAATAACGAAGGGTATAGATAACATGAATGGCAGGTGTCTTCCCCCAAGGGTGAAGGATTTCAATACTAGGAGAACTTTTTTTAGGTGAGAGGAGAGAGATTTAAAAAAGACACGAGAGGCAATTTTTTGACACAGAGAGTGGTTTGTATGTGGAATGAACTTCCAGCGAAAGTGGTGGATGCAGCAACGGTTACAACATTTAAAAGACATTTAGGTAAGTACATGAATAGGAAATGATTGGAGGGATATGGGCAAAATGCATGGAGGTGGGACTAGACTAGTTTGGGATTATGGTTAGCATGGATCGGTTGGACCGAAAGGTCTGCTTCCATGTTGTATAACTCTATGATTCTATATGTCAGTCCTGCCATTCCAGGAAGCAGTAAAATTAACTCAACGTTACTCGCAGGGTCTTTACGTTTAATTCTGTATCATTTTAAAATTGTACAGAGTTCAATAAATGGGATTTCCTTTTAATGAAAAATGTTGTCTGAATCAGCAAAAAATGTCACCAATGTTTATATGGAAACTTTAAGGTGATAGAGTTTGTAGACCACAGTGAAAGGGAGACTATCCACTCACTTTAGTTTGTAGACCACAGGGAAAGGGAATCGACGTTTCGGGCATAAGCCCTTCTTCAGGATTCTTGAAGAAGGGCTTATGCCCGAAACGTCGATTCTCCTGCTCATTTGATGCTGCCTGACCTGCTGCACTTATCCAGCAACACATTTTTCATCTCTGATCTCCAGCATCTGCAGTCCTCACTTTCTCCACAGGGAAAGGGAGACTATCCACTCACTCCACATATTTTAACCAGATTTGTACTAAATGATTCCTTTCATTGGTCAAACTCTCAAAACTCACCATTCATCCACATCTCTGATTTAGTGTAGAAATTATACACTGTGTTCCACAGCTGCTCATAAGGCTGCTTCTGGCTGACTGTGACTAGTAATTGAGGAAACTGGGTCATCTTGTGTTCCAAAAGCTCCTCTTCTCTGTTTATAGCCTTAAAAAAACAAAGAATGAGGTTCATTATGGATATTGTTGGCATCAAAGAGACCATTGATGGTATAGTTTTGATATATGAAATGTATTAAGACTCTAAATAATGAAACTCCAGGCAGAAAGTAATATCACTGGAGCTACAGACGCTGTTATGTGAAGTAAAAAGGATTAGAAAGTTTGGGAAGATACAGTTTTGTCCTCTGGAGACACTGGTTTATATAATGTAACAATTCTGTGTTGAATAAGAAAGTTACTTATGAAATAGACGCAGAGGTAGATCATTTCGCTTCTCTAGCCTACTCCACCATTCAATTAGATCATGGTGATCTTCTAACTCATCGTTAATTTTACGCAATTTCCCCATATCCCTTTACTATCTAAATGTCTAACAATCTCCACCCACAGCCCCCAGGCTAGAAAGTTCCAAGAACTCACAACCCTCAAGTGAAGAAATTCCTCCTCATCTCCATCCTAAATTGTCTGCTCATTATTTTGAGATGGTGTCCCCTGATTCTAGACCCTTCTGATCAGGTGGAAATCATCCATATTGCATCCACTCTGTGAGACCTGATAGCATTCTGACTGCTTTAGTGAGATAATTGTCCATTCTTTTAAATTTCAAAGTATGCAATCCCACTCTTTTCAATCTCTCCTTATTGGACAGTCCCATCAATCCTGTCCCTATGGCAAGTACATCATTCTTTCAAAAAGGAAATCAAAACTGCTTGGAATATTTGAGGAGCTGTGATAGAATGCACTACACAGAGGACCAGAAAATAAGGAAATGGATCTGGGTCACAGGGTAGCTTGGAATAATGTTACCACCTCATGGATCAAAGCTTAAACCAATCACATGGGATGCTTCTACATTACCACATATTTGATTGGATTGTATAATAGCAGCATTATTCTGCAGCACAGTGTGAATTAACCTAATAGGAGAAAAAAATAGGAAATGTACTAAGACTTCTAAACAGAGTCCAATAGTGAATGCTTCAGGCAGGAGGTAATGTTACTGATGCTACAGACACTGTTATGTGAAGCAAAAGGTACTAGTTAGTTTGCTAAGATATGGCATCTGTAGAATTTCAAATAAAAATTCCCAAAGTAAACTTCCATAATGGTAATGTCACAGAACAAGTAATTAGATTAGACTCCCTACAGTGTGGAAACAGGCCCTTCGGCCCAACAAGTCCACGTCAACCCTCTGAAGAGCAACCCACCCAAAACCATTTCCCTCTGACTAATGCACCT
Organism: Chiloscyllium plagiosum; assembly: GCF_004010195.1. Classification (NCBI taxonomy): domain Eukaryota; kingdom Metazoa; phylum Chordata; class Chondrichthyes; order Orectolobiformes; family Hemiscylliidae; genus Chiloscyllium; species Chiloscyllium plagiosum. The sequence continues at coordinate 52,413,699 of NC_057730.1, read as the reverse complement.
AACGCTATGGGCAATTTAGCATGGTCAATTCGACTAGGAAACACACACACACACAGAATGCGCAAACTCCACACAGATAGTCATCTGAGGCTGGTATTGAACCTAGGTCCCTAGCGCAGTGAGGCAGCAGTGGTAACCACTGGGCCACCGTGCCGCCCACAACCTACAGGCCCAGGTAAATGCTCTGTGTACATGGGTTCAAATCCCATCATAGCTGCTGATGGAATTTAAATTCAATCAATAAGCATGGAATATAAAATTGATCTCAATAATAGTGACTATGACAATTATCATCGATTACCATAAAAACCTGCCTGGTTCACTAATGGCCTTTAGAGAAAGAAATGTGCCAACCTTACCTCGTCTGTTTAGATGTGACTTGTTGCAATGTGATAGACTCTGCAATGGCCTTGCAAGTCACTTAGTACAGGGGCAATTAGATATGACCAACAAATGCTGCCTTGCCAATGATACATAGATTCCCTGAAAGGTTTTTTAGAAAATTTGGCATTTAGGTCAATTTTATGCTGATATAACTATGAACTAAATATCTACTGCACTTGGAAGATTGGGTGGTGGGTGAGCAGGGTAGCATTGGTTGGTATGGAGTAGATAAATAATAAATAAGTTATCTCGCTGTGTATTATTATGAGAAGCCACAAGGACTGAACACTAGTTGTGATGGCTTGTTCCGAAAGCCTCTCCCTATCAAAATGAGCTTCAAAACATGCCCAACTGAAAAAAGAACATTAACAGAATAATTTGTATCCAGCTACACCAAAAGGTTACCCACATCTGCCTCATCCATGGCTGCGTTCAGATTTTTGGTTAATTCACTGAGTTTTTCCACGTTATTCCTCATTTCATCAAGAGTCATAATTTCTTTCTTCTTGAAGCTGTCAACTTCTTTGCCGTAGGCCACCACTTTCTTTTTAAATTCATTTATTCTAAATGCACAACAAATTATATTAGCAGCAATCATTTCAATACAGAAAAGCCATTGGAAATTTCAGAACACGCAAGAGAGGTTAAATTCAACTGCACCCTGTAAACCGGTGAGGCAATAGTCACTAGCTCTAGTCTGTTGATTACTTGGTAAGTCCATTGTAAAGGACACCTATCTGCTGATTTCAAAGACCAGCCAAATTCAAGTTGTGCTCTTTGCTGGTTTCTATGCTTAACCCCAAGAAGCCGCTATCATGAGCAAACAACTCCAGTTAGTGCCAGCCTCTATCTCTTAAAGATCATGGGTTGAACTTGTGAAACTTGGAACCAATCTACAGGGAAGGGAGACAGCAAACACAATGGATGCTGCATTGGTCACCTTGGTGCTCAAGGTAGAAAAGGAGAGACTCACTGGGGCTGCAGGAAGCCCTCCAGAGACACCATCAAAAAGTATGGAGTGGACAGCTGGGGAGGTCAATGTGAGGAGTCAAATCACAGAATTCGTAGATGCAGGCCATTCAGCCCAAACCCACACTAACCCTCCAAAGAGCTTCCCACCCAGACCCACCCCCCTCCCCTCCCTACCACCCTATCCCTGTAACCCTGCAATTCCCATGGCTAATCTAGCTAGCCTGCACATCCTTGGACACTATGGACAAATTATGCATGGCCAATTCACCTAGCCTGCACATCTTTTGGACTATGGGAGGAAACTGGAGCACCCGGAGAAAATCCATGCACACACAGTGAGAATGTGCAAATTCCATACAGTCACCCAAGGGTGGAATTGAACCTGGATCCCTAGTGCTAACTACTGACCCACTGTGCTGCCTGGTGGCAACTCTTGAGGATCTAGATGCAGTGGCCAAAAGAAGTCCAACAACCTCAGATGACAATGGTCAATGTTTGATTATTTCCCTGTGTGGGCTTTTTCAGTATTGATGTCAAGCTCAGGCCAGGCTTCTTAGTAACTGTTTAATCAATGCTTATTATTCCGCTGTGTGCAATGGCATGGCTATAGCACAGCAAGATCCAAAACCCAATGACACTAACACATAGCCAATGAGGTCACAGTGACATCCCTCCTTACCTCAGGGATCTCAACAGCCATATAACTTTTACAGCACAGAAGAGATCCTTCAATCTATCATGTCCACGGCAGTCATCAAACATGTATCTATTCTAACTTACTTTCTCGCACTTGAGACATAACCTTTGAATGCTTTGGTGTTTCAAGTGCTCATTTAAACAGTCCTTAATTGTGCTGATTCTGGATTAGTGGTGCTGGAAGAGCACAGCAGTTCAGGCAACATCCGAGGAGCAATAAAATTGACGTTTCGGGCAAAAGCCCTTCATCAGGAATACAGGCAGAGAGCCTGAAGGGTAGAGAGATAAATGAGAGTAGGGTAGGGGAGGAAAGTAGCATAGAGTACAATAGGTGAGTGGGGGAGGGGATGAAGGTGATAGGTTGGGAGGGAGGGTGGAGTGGATAGGTGGAAAAGAAGATAGGCAGGTAGGACAAGTCATGGGGATAGTGCTGAGCTGGAAGTTTGGAACTGGGATGAGGTGGGGAAAGGGGAAATGAGGAAACTGTTGAAGTCCACACTGATGTCCTGGGGTTGAAGTGTTCCGAGGCGGAAGATGAGGCGTTCTTCCTCCAGGCGTCTGGTGGTGAGGGAGCGGCGGTGAAGGAGGCCCAGGACCTCCATGTCCTTGGCAGACTGGGAGGGGGAGTTGAAATGTTGGGCCACAGGGCGGTGTGGTTGATTGGTGCGGGTGTC
>NC_057730.1:52402095-52410816 GCF_004010195.1 Chiloscyllium plagiosum | reverse complement strand
GGGTGGGAGGTGAGCACCAGGGGCGTTCTGTCCTTGTTGCGGTTGGGGGGGTTGGGTCTGAGGCAGAGGGTGCGGGATGTGGACGAGATGCGTTGGAGGGCATCTTTAACCACGTGGGAAGGGAAATTGTGGTTTCTAAAGAAGGAGGCCATAGGCAGAGGAATTGGAAACACAGGATGGCATTTTTGCAAGAGGTAGGGTGGGAAGAGGTGTAATCCAGGTAGCTGTGGGAGTCAGTGGGTTTATAAAAAATGTCGGTGTCAAGTCGGTCGTCATTAAAGGAGATGGAGAGGTCCAGGAACGGGAGGGAGGTGTCAGAGATGGTCCAGGTAAATTTAAGGTCGGGGTGGAATGTGTTGGTGAAGTTGATGAATTGCTCAACCTCCTCGCGGGAGCACGAGGTGGCGCCAATGCAGTCATCAATGTAGCAGAAGAAGAGGTGGGGAGTGGTGCCGGTGTAATTACGGAAGATCGAATGTTTTACGCAGCCAACAAAGAGACAGGCATAGCTGGGGCCCATACTTGTGCCCATGGCTACCCCTTTGGTCTGGAGGAAGTGGGAGGATTCGAAGGAGAATAATTGTGCTGAGGCATTCAGCCTTTCACACTCTTTTATCCACCTTCTGGGTGATTCTCTTTCCTCAAATCCCCTCTAAACTACTGTTTCTTACCTCAAAACTGTGCCCCATGCTTATTAACCCCTTTACTAATGTGAAAAGCTTCTCCCTATCTATACCTTTCATAGGCTTGCACACCCAATCAATCAGGGTGCTCCAAGGAACACAACCTCAGCATCTCTTCATTGCTGAATCACCAGGCAACATCCTGGTGAATCACCTTTGTGCCCTCTTTACTGCAACATCCATCTACATAACCAAGAAACACAATCACTGCAGACAAGGTCGGTGAATGGACTTCAATTACCATATCTTACCAACTGTATCACCAGCCTATTAACTGACAAAAGATCAATCAGCACTGATACTTGACACTCACATGCTACATTGCACCCTCACCATACTCAGCACCACTACATGTAGGGGCAGGGACAGAAATCACAACAGTGCTCCAAGCAACAGTGACACCCTCAATTTAAGCACAGCAGATCTCCTAGAACTCTGGGCCCCAGATATGCTGGCACAGTCATAACTTGGAGTGGTTATGATGCACAATAACCTATTTTGCTATAGGAAAACATCAATCTAATAAATTGCTGCGGTCTTTTTTTTAACAAATTTGGACATAAGGGCTGTGTAATGTGCTCTGCATGGCAGTATCATTTCTTGATTGATATTTATAGATCTGGTGGGAGGTGGTGGTCACGTGAATGCTGTTGATTGGATCTCAAACTGCTAGAAATAGACTGGGAACCTCAGGAAGGAGGCAACAAAGAAGGTGACTCATTCCGTCTGGTTTCTCTCATTCGCTGACTATTTTCAGCCTTTTACCAAGTGCAAAAGACTGACTGTTTTTATTTTAAATTTAACATTATGTGAAGAGCCAAGGACCAAATTTTGGGGAAATAGACATTTAAGAAAATAAATGAAACAAATTTGGTAGTTCTTTGTTAAATGCTGCAACTGATTAGGCATTTCACTGCAGCGGGTAGTGTTCTAATTCATTCTTTTGTAATTGTTTGCTAAATAATACACAGTATTGATGGGAGAGGCAAAAGTTCATGCAGGCTAACTTTTATAACTTGAGTTCACACTGTGGCTCACATTGAAGCCATTTAACATTCAGTTATAGAAGGATTGGGCAACAAATGAAGATTCATCAATGCAGCTAAAAATTCCCAAAATAAACAAATTACTCTGGATGGACTTCATTTGAACCATAGTAGACATTGAATAAAGTTATCTAAATTACAAAGGAATCTTGATCAATTAGGCCAATGGGCTGAGGAGTGGTAGCTGCAGTTTAATTTAGATAAATGCAAGATATTTCATTTTGGTAAGATGCATCAGGGCAGGTCCCTGGGGAGTGTTATAGGTAGAAAAATCTAAGGGTTCAGGTAGATAGTTCATTGAAAGTTGCATCACAGATAGACAGAGTAGTAAAGAGGGTATTTGGCACATATGTCTTCATTTCTCCAATCATTGAGTATAGGAGTTGGGATGTTGCAGTTGTACAGGAGGTTGGTGAGGCCACATTTGGAGAGATGTGGGCCAAATGCAGGCAAATGGCACTAGTTTAGTTTGGGAAACTTGGTTGGAATGGACGAGTTGGACCAAAAGGTCTGTTTCCATGCTGCATATTGGAATTTGAATTCATTAAATATCTGGATGACCACAAAACCACTGATAGGGAAACCATCCAGTTCACTAATGTTGTTCAGGAAAGGATATCTGCTATCATCATCGGGTCTGGCCTATATGTGACTCCGGACTCACAGCAATTACCCTCTGAAATGGGCAAGCAAGCCAGTCAGTTGTATGTGTTACCTACAGTACATGGACTGCAGCAGTTTAAGAAAGTAACTCACCACCACTTTCTCAAAGGCAACAAGGGGCAGACAATAAATGCAGCAAAACCCATGTCACACAAGTGAATATTGGGTCCAGATGTCCCAGGCTTTGGCTGCAAGCCCCATAGACACATCTCATGGCTTGCATACATGGCTAGCTATTAGACTATGTCAGCCACTTAGGTAGTTTGTAACTCGATTCCCTGCAAAAGAGAAACCCTGGTACCGACTTGGCTCTGACCAAGCATCTCATTCAAAGGCTTTGGCTTGTGAAACTTGGCAAGTTAAGCAGAAACATTCACAAAGATAAATGGAGGCTCCTTTTAGGGGTCTGTACTTTGATCTGAACTGAACAATCACTGATGTAGAATTGCACTAGATGCCCGGTGCTGGACTCCTGATGAACCCAAATAAATTACATTAGAAACTTCAAATAGTGTTAAATGCTGTCTTAAAAAAGGTGCACGCTTCTTATAAAAATGGAAATGGACTCAGAGCAGAGCTTTATATAAATGATTTGGATGTGAAGAGAGGAGGTAAGTTTGTAGGTGACACTAAAATTGGAGGTGTAGTGGACAGTGAAGAAGATTATCTCAGAATACAATGGGAACTTAATCAGATGGGCCAATGGGCTGAGGAGGAGCAGGTGAAGTTTAATTTAGATAAATGTGAGGGTAGACAGTTAATGGTAGGACCCTGTGGAATGCTGCCTAACAAAGAGACTTAGTGGTGCAGGTGCATAATTCCTTGAAAGTAGAGTGGCAGGTAGACAGGGTGGTGAAAAAGGCATTTGGCATGCTTGCAGGACATTGGTGAGACCATTTTTGGAATACAGCATTTAATTCTGGTTGTTCTTCAATTGGAATAATGTTGTTAAATTTGAGAGGGTGCAGAAAATATTTACAAGGATGTTGTCAGGAATGGAGGAATAGACTTGGACTTCTTTCCCTGGAGTGTTAGAGACTGAGGTGTGAGGTTATAGAGGTTTATAAAATCATGACAGGGTGAATAACCAAGATCTTTTTTCCTGGGGTGGGTGAGTCCAAGACTAGAGGGCATAGGTTTATGGTGAGAAGGGAAAAATCAAAAAAGGACTTCAGGGTTATGCATGTATGAAACAAACTGCCAGAGGAAATGGTGGAGGCAGGTATAATTACAACATCTAAAGGTATTTGGATGGGCATATGAACAGGAGGGGTTTAGAAGGATATTGGCCAAATGCTGGCAAATGGGTCTAGGTCAGATTGGGATATCTGGTCAGTGTGGTTGGGTTGAACCGAAGAGTCTGTTTCCGTGCTGTATGATTCTATGACTGACATCAAGGAGTGTGACATGGATTATAGCAACACTTTCAAGCTGCTTTTACTTTAATATTTGCATAATTATCAGTGAAGGCAATTTAATTTTGACTCCTTCTACTGAGACTCCTGCTACTGAGACTTTATAAAGCTCTGGTTAGGCCCCATTTGGAGTACTGTGTCCAGTTTTGGTCCCACAGAGTGCAGTGGAGGCTGGGACGCTAAATGTCTTCAAGGCAGAAATTGATAAATTCTTGATGTCACAAGGAATTAAGGGCTATGGGGAGAATGCGGGTAAGTGGAGTTGAAATGCCCATCAGCCATGATTGAATGGCGGAGTGGACTCGATGGGCTGAATGGCCTTACTTCCGCTCCTATGTCTTATGGTCTTATGGTCTTCTCAACTGGGCAAAACGGCTTTTTTTTTTGGAAAACATCTAATATTCCAACAAAACTCATTTTGAACTGATATTGTACCACTGTCACACTCCCACACATAAGGACACATCAAGCATTCAGGCACTGCATTGTTCTGATCTCAACTACTGCTTTGCACTTCTTCACCCTAGATCTTGTGGGCAACCTGTTTTAAAAAGCTGTACTTTATAAGGAAATTAAATTATCTGGCCACAAATTTAGGCCAAGAATTATACAATAGGCTCTATTGACATTAGAAATTGCTAGAACATTACTATCATGATTTATAGTGTCTGAAAAGCATGACAAATCACCTCCACGTAATTTGCTGCCAGCTATTTATTGTTCCCTATTAGAATCAAAGCTTTACAATGAAATGATTCGGAAAGAGTCCTTTGTGACTCAGTTTGACTGTGATGAATAGACTTAATGTGGGAGAGTCATAAATGTAATTTCTTGAATCTTTAAATGCCCTATATTTAACAGAGAATTGTTTTCCATAAAGGTTAATCAGTTGTTGCTAAGAAAAGGTTCTTACACGGATTAATGAAGAAACAGTATGAATTATTTGACGTTAGGTTGTTGCTAAGCACACCTATGATGCAGGTGTTCTCGCAACACATGTTTTTATCCTGATTCTATAGTTCCGATAATAAAGGCCTGCAAAGGTGGATATTTTTAGGTCAATCATTCATCATATTGTTTTTAATATGGTTTAAAAAAGATTTCTGAAACAGTCAAAATAAATCTGAAACCATTTGAGCTTTACAATATAAAGTAAAAACAAAATTGAGGCTTCTTAAATGTTGGGTTTGCATATAAAACTTCTATTCATCAGCATGCAAGGGAAAAGCACACAATCACTTCAAAACAAGCAAGGTTCATGCATCACTACGTTAACAGCACACGAACAACTATTGCTCCAAATTGTGGTGTCAGGCTCTTATTACAGCCTCCTTTCTGGTCCCTCAATGTCCAATGGAGCCCTCCCCATCTCTCCCACATGCCCACCTAACACTCTCTGCCTTTTATACCTGTCCCTCACCTGCCTTGTGGGAGCCTGTCAGCCTGGTACCAGCAGATCTCGAATTTCTCAGAATGTCTGCATATGTCACTGGTCCTATAGCACCAGAGTAGCCATACAACACCTGCCTGGTACAGACGGTGTGTAAACAAGTGCTCATTTGACTATATTTCAGCTCTACATGAGGGGCACAGCCTCTGGTGGTGGATGGGAGTCCTGGCTTGTGCTAATTAAACAGCTGTCATCCAAAAAGTTAAAGTGGACTGAGTTGGCCAAGTATCAGCAGCTCACCCCAGAATTTACACTGAGCTGCGGAGGGGTTGTCCTCAGTGTAAAATCCAGCCCAAAGTCTTTGCTAAGTTTTATGTTTGATGCTACAAAGCAAGACATGTGAAGTGTTTTTAATCTCCACAAACAGAAAAGCCAATCAATTTCATGAACAAATTGCACAGACTTTAAAAGAAGGACATTCTGAAATTAAATGTTACGTTCTGTTTGGTACACGTGAATACATAGGCAGGAAGATGTTATAGACGCTTTCAGGACGAGAAGCTCATTTTGTACATTTACAAACTCCACTCTGTCAGGAGTGCCAAGATATTTGACTGGCATTCTTCCCTGCTGCCTTGCTACAATGCAATTTCACAGAGAATAAACTCCGTTGAAAAAAAAAACACATTTTATAAAGGTTTTTCATCTTGCACTCATCAAGGAACACTAATGTAAAGGACAGAAACATTTTATACTGTTTTGGAAGTGAGTATTGATTGGTTGACTAATGGGCTTTGTTAGAGCTGCCATGGAGAATTTACCTTCTCAGATAATGATTGACAGATAACTGCCGAACATTGTTTAAATTTAAACCAGGCAGGTTGAATCTGATTGGTGAAGGCATTGCCCTAACGAGTGAATCTGAATATTGGAATAACTCTACATTCATTTTATTCCCCAACCATCAGTCAGAAAAGTTCCAAATACAGACCGGTTCCTCAAATCTTCTTCTACATCATCTCTCTTGCTCAGCAGCCGATCCCGATGCAAGTCCAGCATCAATACGATTTGCTCTGGCCAGTTGAAGACCTGACTGTTCAACCTTATATCGTCATCTTTAAGAGAGAGGGCAAATCTGATCATCTCAACTATGGATTTTCTTCAATAAATATCATATTGAAATACCTTCATTTATATCGCGTTGAGTGGTTTCTCAAAGCTGCTGCTGGAGTAGGATAACACTGCTTGTTGAGAGTATGAATTCTCCTGCACTCTATATCGGCATTATCTCATAAATGCAAAATTCGAGGAGAGAGATAACTCCATGTATATTAGAAGAACTAGCTGCTCTTCCACTATTATTGGCATGGGATCATTAATGTCTACTACACCAGGCAGGTAGAGATTTAGATTCAACAATCAGAAGATTTGGATTGGAGCAGCCAAGGGAAGAGAGGCCATGGATTTGGAAGCAACAAAATGAATCAAACAAGACAGGGCAGGTTCTTAGTAGTTACCATCTGGACAGGATGACTTTCTTGGGTGTAGCGAAAACAGAGAAATGAAGAAGGTTGGGGCAACTACTGGCAAGGGATCCATTCATCTATCTACTGCTCCCACAACATGTGGACCACTCAATTCATCAAACATCTCCTCAAATGTCAGTAAGCAGATGATGGGGGAGGAAATAAATTGCTAAGGGGTGCAATGCACCACTTAGGACAAGGAAAGATCAGGTGAATAACATCACTCATGATGATTTTCAAATACTTACATCAATCTTAAATGGATGGCTAACAAAGTTACACAACCCTTTAAAGAATGCTTTAAAACATGCCATACATGGAATTTACCTTTTGGTATGGAATTCACCTGGTAGAGTTAAGTTTATCTGGTACAGTAAGGTTTCCCTGATGGAATCAGATATACACATTATGAATAGGTTTATTTGGTGATATGGCATTTATCTGGGAGTGTAGAATATACCTGGCAATATGGCATTTACCTGGCAATGTGGGATTACCTGGTAATAGGGTTTACCTGACGATGTGGTGTTTACTCGGTAATATTGGTTTACCTGGTAATATGATGTTTACCAGGCTTTATTTGGCAGTGTGGTGTTTACTCATAATGTGGTGTTAACTTGGTAATGTGGTGTATACTTGGCAGTCTGAGACTTACCTGGCATTGTGGGGTTTTCCTGTTAATACACGGTTTAACTGTTAACATGGGGTTTACCTGGTGGCATAGGGTTTACCTGATAACGAGGCATAGTCCAGCAAAAACTCCAATCTGTCTGCTGCTTCAAAGATTTCTTCTTTCAGTTTAGTAATAGTGACCTCACTGGATTTTTTCACAAAGGTGTCCAGATCCACTAGCTCCTCTGTAGTCTCAGGGATTTCACTGATCCGATCAGATATCTCTTCATAGCGTTGGCAAATACTAGAGAAGCAAACAGAATTCTGTATATGTGGTTTTAGAAACTCATAATGTCAAACACACAATATTAAGAACACTGTGTTGCAGACATCCATTTACACACTTCATTTAACATTTAAACTTTAAAACAGCTGAAAAAGACAATTTTTGAAGCCTTTTGTTTTGCATTCATCAGGACAATCTGCAAGAATATCAATGCAAAAGGAAAATAGCATTTATACTATATGAGTCATGATGTGGAGATGCCGATGTTGGACTGGGGTGTACAAAGTTAAAAATCACACAACACCAGGATATAGTCCAACAGGTTTAATTGGAAGCACTAGCTTTCGGAGCAACGCTCCTTCATCAGGTGATAGAGGAGGGCTCAATCCTAACACAGAATTTATAGCAAAAATTTACAGTGTGATATAACTTAAATTATAAATTGAAAAATCGATTGTCTGTTAAGCATTTCATTTGTTAGAATACAGTGATAGTTTCACTTCTTTCATGTGTAAATCACAAAACGTTTTTTTTAAAATGTTGCATTCTCTGGTTAGCTGTTAACAATGGTGATAGCTAGACAATACTATAGAACATAGAACATAGAACAATACAGCACAGAACAGGCCCTTCGGCCCACGATGTTGTGCCGAACATTTGTCCTAGCTTAAGCACCCATCCATGTACCTATCCAATTGCCGCTTAAAGGTCACCAAAGATTCTGACTCTACCACTCCCACAGGCAGCGCATTCCATGCCCCCACCACTCTCTGGGTAAATAACCCACCCCTGACATCTCCCCTATACCTTCCACAAGCGATAGCAACAACGTAGTTGTTATGTGGAACTTCAACTTTCCAATGTGGACCTTAAATATGTCCCCTTGTAACACTCTGTTGTACCCAGGGAAAAAAGTTTCTGACTGTCTACTCTATCTATTCCTCTGATCATCTTATAAACCTCTATCAAGTCACCCCTCATTCTTCGCCGTTCCAATGAGAAAAGGCCTAGCACTCTCAACCTATCCTCGTACGATCTATTCTCCATTCCAGGCAACATCCTGGTAAATCTTCTCTGCACCCTCCCCAAAGCTTCCACAT
>NC_057730.1:52374238-52401843 GCF_004010195.1 Chiloscyllium plagiosum | reverse complement strand
CCATTTACCACCACTCTCTGACTTCGACCGGTTAGCCAGTTTTCTATCTAATTGGCCAAATTTCCCTCTATCCCCTGCCTCCTGACTTTCCGCATAAGCCTACTGTGGGGAACCTTATCAAATGCCTTACTAAAATCCATGTATACTACATCCACTGCTCTACCCTCATCCATATGCTTGGTCACCTCCTCAAAGAATTCAATCAGACTTGTAAGGCAAGACCTACCCTTCACAAATCCGTGCTGGCTGTCCCTAATCAAGCAGTGCCTTTCCAGATACTCATAAGTCCTATCCCTCAGTACCCTTTCCATTACTTTACCTACCACCGAAGTAAGACTAACTGGCCTGTAATTCCAGGCCATATGAGAACAGAGTACTGATTGGATAGTAAATGGGATCTGATTTGTAAAGGGATGCAATGGAAAATGTACCAGTTAATGATGACTGATGTTAACTGCCAAGTGTTGTTTAATTTAAAACAGGCAGACTGATGCTATTCAAGGCACTGCCATGAGAAATAAACCAGCAAATGGTTATCACTAATTTTGTTGTGTTGAAACAGGTACAGTGTGTGTACATATTATGTTTGTCTACAAACAACCAGATTCTAGGTAATAATGTGTGTAGTTGTCAGCACATGCAAGTGTGCAATTCTATGAACCTGACTGATATTCCTAAATTGGTTGTCAGCATAATTCTTTGTTCACTTGGGATTTCTTTAGCAAATTCTGTTCAATTGCAGAATCACATCTCCAATTATTTTAATCAGTTCCTTCTTAACTGGCGTATAAATTCACAAGACTGAATTTAAGATATGACTTCCATGACTGAAAGATGATTTTCCTTTACAGGTATGCTTTGGGAGTACTGGAATTGTACCTAGGATCAGGGAATACTGGAACATCTGGATTTCTAATTACTTCTCAATAAAGCAAACAACTTCCGGACCTGTTACTTCTTTAGGGATCACAATTTCCTCACAAAGAAAACTGGCAGTGATTCAAGTTGAGGCAGCAACAGTATTAAAGTGACAGATATTTCTCGGAGCAGTCTGAACTTTAAGGAGCACTAGAGCAGGAAGTCAGAGTCTCAGACTGTATTTTCAAAGAAACCTGACGCCTGGATGAATTCTGAGTCCCGACCTAGACTCATGTTTTTCTTGTGATGCAGTTTTAAATACTAATGGGTTGATTTTAAATACTAATGAGGCAAACTTGGCCCCCGATTAAAGATACCAAGTGCCTCCAAGAAGTGACAACTCCCAGCTTAGTGTCAGTGAAAGATGCAGGCAACTCATGAAAAAAACTAAAGGTCAACTCGGCACAGTGGTGTCAGATGCTAAGTCATGGTTCTGCACTCTACCTAGCACTATTGACACTATTGACCCCTCAAATTGCACCAACAGCACAAAGAGCAATGAATTTCACTTTTACCTGGAGCAATGCCACTGAATGGACTAATATACATGAATCGAGAGTGTGGTGCTGGAAAAGCACAGCAGGTCAGGCAGCATCCGAGGAGCAGGAGAATCGACGTTTCAGGCAAGAGTCCTTCATCAGGAATGAGGACTCATTCCTGATGAAGAGCTCTTGCCCTAAATGTTGATTCTCCTGCTCCTTGGATGCTGCCTGACTTGCTGTGCTTTTCCAGCACCACACTCTCGACTCTGATCTCCAGCATCTGCAGTCCTCACTTTCTCCTAATATAAATGAGTGTTTATCTGGAAAACAGGTTGAAATTCTGTTCCAAGCAGACATCTGAACGGGCTCCTAAAAGGAGCTTAATAGCCCTTAACTGGCAGTGAGCAGATTTCCCAATTCCTCTTAATTGCAGGTCAATTGAGAATTGCAATCATCCCAGATGTGGTGGGGCTAGTGCTGCTGTCTGGAAAAACAATTGCTGAATTATGGCCTTGCCCTATTTGACAGTCCAGACCTACAGGTCTCTGTCATTTACTCTGTCATTCTTCAAATGGAGTCAGCTGCAACTTCATGATAAGCCATCCAGTAGTTCAGCAGTTACTGTACCTCAGGTTGAGATTCCGATTTTCCTTCACCACAGACTCAATTAAAGTTCCCTTCAGCTTCATACTCCGAGAGCAGAGGTCTGCATTCAGGCTGACAGCGTCCAGGCAAAACATAGCAAGTGGCACTGTGACGTGCATTAAGGCTATTTCATTGCAGAGTTTCTGTAAAGCCTCTATTTTCTAGTAGCAAGAGACAGCTATTAGCAAAATCGTGCAATATTCAGTAAACAATAGACTTTGCAACAAACTGATCTTTAATGTCTCCTCTGCAGCATTCCCCAAAAAAAGCAATTTTCAGACATCAGAAGGATATCTGTCTTGTAGCAACTGTACCAGGCTTGGGTACAGCTTTGGTCCCCTTATCAAAGCAAGATGCACTTGCCAGAGAGCACTGAGGTCACCAGATTAGTCTCAGCTTAAATCATTGTCCAGAAGAGAGATTGAGGAAACAAGCTTAGATTTGAGAAGAATGAAAGGTAATGCCATTGAAACATACAAAATTTCTACAGGCATTGACAGGGTATATGCAGGAAGGATGTTTCTACGGTTGAGGTTTTAGAATAATGGGGACACAGTGTCAGAATGAGGGGCTGGGGTCCAAACTATTTAAGATTGAGATGAAGAGTCAATTTTTTTCACTCAAAGGGTATTAAGTCTTTGGAATCTTCTGCACATACAGTGTTGAAGGTTCAACCATTGAGTATGTTCAAGGGACATGGGGATAATTTGGGAGAGTGCTAGTGAAATACATGAGGTCAACACAGAAAGCTATTTTTGAGCAAGTCTTAACAATGCACGTGGTCAATTATATCGTGATAAGAGTCAACATGATGTTACAAATAGAAATCATGTTTGGAATGTTTGTTGGACTCAGGATAAGGGATCACAGAATTTGGGGTACATATATCAGCATGGATGGAGGATTTGTCAATGGACAGGAAGGGTTGGGATTTTGGGAAATTTTCAAGTTGTCAGACTCTGGTTAGTGAAGTGTCACAAGAATGATTGCTGGGGCCCAAGCGATTTACAAGTGTGTTAATGACTTAGATGAAGCGACCAATACAAAGCTAGGTGGAAATGTAAGCTATGAGGAAGACGCAAAGAAGCTGTAAAGAGATATGGATGAGTTAGGTGAATAGGCATCAAGGTGGCAGGTGGAGAATAATGTAGTAAAGTGTGAGGTGATTCACTTTGGTAATAAGAATAGAAAAGCAGAATTTTTTAAGAGTTGAAGAACTTGTGAATGTGATGCTCTGACAGACTTGACTGTACTTGTACAAGGAACACAGAACTGAAGACACAGCAAGCAATCAGGAAGGCAAATGGAATGATGGCTTTTATTTTAAAGGGCCTGAAGTAGCAGAATAAGGAAATCTAGCTCCAATTGTACAGGGCTTTAATGAAACCTCACCTGTAGCACACTGCACAGTATATACTTTGGAGGCAGTACAGTGAAAGTTTTTTAGATTACATTACATTACAGTATGGAAACAGGCCCTTCGGCCCAACAAGTCCACACCGACCCGCTGAAGCGCAACCCACCCATACCCCTACACTCACCTGTATACCTAACACTACGGGCAATTTAGCATGGCCAATTCACCTGACCTGCACATCTTTGGACTGTGGGAGGAAACCGGAGCACCCGGAGGAAACCCACGCAGACACGGGGAGAATGTGCAAACTCCACACAGTCAGTCGCCTGAGGCGGGAATTGAACCCGGGTCTCTGGCGCTGTGAGGCAACAGTGCTAACCACTGTGCCACCGTGCCACCCACTAGATTGAATCCAAGGATGAGAGGGTTCAACTATGATCAAAGGCTGTGTAAATTGGGCTTATAGTCTTTGCTATTTAGAACAATGAGAGGGAATGTGATTGTTACACATGAGAATCTGAAGGCATCTGACAGGACAGATACTGAGAGAAATTTCTTCCACTGGCTGAGGAATCTAGAGCACAGAGGGGCCAGTCATTCAGGACTAAGTGAGGAGAACTTTCTTCATCAATTATATTAAAACTTCCCAAAGAACGTTAATCAGAGATTGTGAACCATGACAGTCGCCCACATGAATACTAGAGAGACTGCAGAGAGATAACTTCCTGTTTATGCTATGATTTCCACACTTTGAATGTTGTAATGTTATGAGGGATGACCAATAAATTAACAAAAGGAACCAAATTTTAAAAATTGAAGCAAAATCCTGCGGATGTTGGAAATATGAAATAAAAACAGAAAGTGTTGGAGAAACTCAGCAGGTTTGGCAGCATCTGTGGAACCAAATTGGAACTAAATTGCACTCCAATTCAGTTTTTTAGAACAAAACAATGTAAGAACTAGGAACTTGAGTAGGCCATCAGGCCCTTCGAGCCTGCTCTGCCATCCAATAAGATCATGGCTGATCTTTTTGTGGCCTCAGCCCCACTTATCCGCCCTCTGACCGTATCCCGTAATTACATTATTATTCAAACAAAATCTATCTTAGCTTTAAAAATGTTTACTGAAGTAGTGTCAACTAATTCACTGGGCAGGGAATTCCATAGACTCACAACCCTCTGGATGAAGAAGTTCCTTCTCAATTCAGTCCTCAGTCTTCTTCCTCTAATCTTGAGGCTATGCCCTCTTGTCCGAGTTTTACCTGCCAGTGGAAACATCCTCTTGCTTCTATCTTATCTATTCCCTTTATAATTTTATGTTTCTATAAGATCACCCCTCATTCTTCTGAATTCCAATGAATATAATCCCAGTCTATTCAGTCTCTTCTTCTGAAACAATTTGAAATATGGTGCACTTGCAAACATATTATTGCTACATCACATAATTGCCTGTATAATGTTGCTCCAAATTTTGGGGAAGCCAAAGAACCTGGCTTGCGAAATGGGCAATCGCATACATTTGACCTACACACTGATGTACATTCACCAATCTGCTGAGGGTTTGATCCATGCTAACAGCTAGACAGAGACTAGTGTCACCCAAATACATATTTTGGGTTCTGTTGAATTTATCCGGCAGTCAGAGTGAAACTGAGACAGTGCACATTGTCCTTCTCCAACTTATAATGTACTCGGTAGACAATCGCCGCAAAGTATATAGTACAAGACCCAGTACCTAACCAAATCCTGCAAATCCTCAACAGAATTTTCTGAGACAGAGACCCCCAGAAAGGTCTAGTAATATTTTAATATTTTTGTTGGCCGTGTTTCTGAAATAAATCATGAGCTGTAACCATTCCATCATACATAAAGCCACCTATTTACAGAGGTTTAGAACAGAAGCAGTGTATTTACTGTTATGAATGCCTCCATTGAATGCTTCTCCGATAGGAAAGTAGTAACTTCTTGCTCCGCTTTGTTGTTTAAAAGATCACTGTATATTTTGTACACATTTAGGTAGCTGAAATAAGAAGAAAAAAAAATCATTTAGTATACAAAAGAAGTGGTCCCCAGAAATGAAGAATTAATAACCGTAAATATTTTTTTTATTTTTGCTTGTCATAATGGGACATCAAGTCCATCATACCACAGGAAGGATGGATGTGGGTTTGAATTTATCTCTGAGGAGATTTTGTTTTACAATTTCAAACTCAGACACAAGGGATGTAGACCAATAAATAAACAAAAGGAACAAAATTTCATAAATAAAATCAAAATCCTACAGTGCTGGAAAGGTGCAATAAAACAGGAGAAATGCAACAGGGTTGGCAGCATCTGTGGAAGAAAATTGGAACTAAAGTGCAGCCCAATTCACTTTCTTCTGAAACAAGGAGAGACACAGTGCACTGTAACATGATTTCACAGTATTTATAACGGCATCAGTTAAACATGGCATAGATTGCAGATTCATTGACTTAGCTGAAGATTTCCTGCAGTTCTCCAGGCAAGACACTAACCACTAATGAGTTGTTAATTATGGAGGACTACACATCCTGTTGTCAAATGTAAATTGCATACCAGTCACTTCTGATATAAAGCATGGTTTCATTCTTGCGTTATAAGAAAATCACACAATAGTCACGCTATTTAAACTAATGGGGCCGGAATCGGGTTATAGCCAATACAGGTAAGGAAAAGTTCGCGTTCTACAAATAACAGTCTAAATTCTTCAATTGCATTAAAGCCAATTCGCATTGAGAAAACACACGTTAAAGCAGAACAGACTGTAGTATTTAATTCCTTAATAAGGAAAGATATAAAAACATCAGAAGCAATTCAGAGAAGGCTGACTAGTCTAATACAGTAAAGTCCTTGTTATCTGATACCTAAGCATGCAGAATTCTTGTGCAAGTGGCACATAAAACCTTGCTGACAGTATTGAAGAGTGGTCTTGGCTGCTTGTAAAAAAAACACACATTCACCTTGTAACATTGATGAGCAGAGTTCTCCCAGCTGCCACTAGTATTGCTCATGCAACCAGGAGACTGGGGTAACTGCACCCTCCCATCCTCCACACCCCCATGCTCTGTGTGTGCTGTATACTAGGCAGATTACTGTACCAGAAAGTGGGGTCATTTCATGAGGAAAGATTAGATATGCTAGGTCTCTATTGCCAGATTTTAAATATATAAAAGGGAAATTCACTGAAAGGTAAAAGCCTGAGTGGCTTCAAAGGATATATGTGGAAAGGATGTTTCTTCTTATGGAAGGATCCAGAACATTATTATAAAAAATAAGGAGTCGCCCTGAGGTGAGCGGAAACTGTTTCGAACAGAGGGTAGGGAGTTTTTGAAACTATTGTGGTCAAAAAGCAGTGTAAGCAGAATCTTTTAATATTTTTTAGAGAGGGGTAAATAGATTCTCGACAAAAGGTTATCAGTGGTCGGCAGGAATGTGGTGAAATCAGATCATCTGTGATCTTGCTAAATGGCGAAGCAAGCTTCGAGGGGCTGAATGGCCTGTTCCTATTCCTGATTTGTATGTTTGTAAGGACAATAACCACATGCAAAGGTACCTTTGTGGCCCAGTGATATTTGCTCTGAAAATTTCCTGTGCTTTGTTGATAATCTCGCTGACTAGGGATTCTTCTTCTTTTACGGTTTGGATGGTGAGATGTTTTTCTCGAATGTCAGGAAAGAGTTCACACTCCACCTGTTCCAGAAAATGCAAGAACAATTTAATAACCCACTGAGGACGTAAGCATTGTCTTTCATGCTGAAAATGCTGAATGCTACCTGATTTCTGACAACAAATCATCTGCACAAAAAAGAAAGATTTCTTTGACACAACCAATAATTTTTGTTTTATTTGTTTATGGGACAGGGGCATTCCTGGCTGGGTCAGCATTCCTTGCCTTCGACTGAGTGAACTGCAGAGCCATTTCAGAGGATAGTTAAGAGTCAATCATGTTGTTGTGGGTCTGGAGTCACATGTAAACCAGGCCGGCTAAGGAAATTAATGAGCAAGATAGGTTTTACAAAAATTGACATAGTTGCTAGCTTTTAACCCCAGATTTTTACTGAATTCAAATGTTACTATTTGCCATGGTTGGATTCAAACCCAATCCTCAGAACATTAGTTAGAACTCTAGATTAGTAGTTGAGTGACACTACTACTACACCACCACCATCTTCTCTTCAGATGGTTATAAAACAGTTTGAGACTGGCCAGGAAACAGTTTGCTTGTCTCTTGTCTCCTGTAGCCAGTGGAATCTGGTTTGGTAAAGGGACTCTAAACTGAAAAAGCTGCACAAAGGGATAGAAAAAAAATCAGTCCCTCTGTCTATCAGCTTTCATCACGTGTTAAGTAGAAATTTCTGAGGAATACCAACAGCTGCATGTGATGTATGGATCCAAAGAGAAAAATGAAGCAGCAGAAAAATGGCCCCACTTTGCAATTTTCCCATGTGGTTCAGATAGTTTCTCCCCCACCACAGTCTGGAAGATTTCCAGAATAATCCACAGCTTACAATATACTCAGGAGATGAAGCAAAGAATGTGTGACATGATGAGCTGACTGGAGGCTAAGGAAACATCAGTCTCTTGGCTGTTGAGTTTTGAAACAGTGGTCTCTGGGTGCTGGCCATGAATAGGTAAACAGAAAGCATCAGAAGGTAAAGGCTTTGGAATACTCTTGGTGGAGATTAAAGCAAATAATTAAAGAGGGCAAGGCCATTCTTTTGTAGCACTTTGGTGAAGGCTTCTCAATCAGAGGATCCCAAAATAATTGACAGCTTGAGGAAAATCTGCCTTTATCCAGCAGCAACATGACAGATCACATCATTCATAGGCTGAGGGAAGGTATGCATCTTCTGAGGCTAGACCAGTGTTTATCAAACATCTTCCCACTATGACCCCTATTTCCAGCCTTGAAAACTATCGCAACCCCTTG
This sequence comes from Chiloscyllium plagiosum, assembly GCF_004010195.1. Lineage (NCBI taxonomy): Eukaryota > Metazoa > Chordata > Chondrichthyes > Orectolobiformes > Hemiscylliidae > Chiloscyllium > Chiloscyllium plagiosum. The sequence goes on along the minus strand of NC_057730.1, from coordinate 52,393,491 downwards.
CTGAGCAGTTAGAGCTGGAGGAGATGCCTTGTTAGAGGAGGGGGAAAACAAAATGCTGCCTTGGAGCTCACAAATCACAAAGTTTCAGCTCGCAACCCTATTTGGGGTCTTAACCCCGACTTTGTGAAGCCCCGGGTTATATACCCTGGAAGCCTTTTGTAGTTTGCCAATCGTGCTGCATTAAGAGCCTATATTGTCTCCGTTTCTTCCTTTCTATGCTCTTCAAATAATCAAAAGATAGGAATCCTATTACTTGCAGGCTGCATAGAAGCTGAAACATTTTCTCACCTCCTCAATGGAAACTGAGGCTCAGAATCAGGGTCTTAAATGAATTGGCAAGATCAACTTTAACACCCACCTCCCACCAATCCCTTTCTAGGGGTGACTAGGGATTTTTAAAAATTCACTCACAGGATTTCTTGCCCATTCCTAGTTGCCTCTAAGAAGGTGATGGTGAGCTGCTATCCTGAATTACTGCAGTCCATTCAGTGTAGATAGATCTACAACATCATTATAGAGAAACTTCCAGGATTTTGACCCAAAAACAGAAGGATATATATTTTTCAATTTGAGAGCAACAGTACAACAACATAAACTTATATAGAACATATAAAGAAAAATTCAATCTTTATCAAGAAGCTACAGTTTATTGGCCAATGCCCATGTTTCCTCAGCCATGTGAAACTCACCAGAATCAACAAGCACAAGCAATGAGCACAAATTAGATCAATGAAAGGGTCAGGATTGAAATCTTTCAGTGAACAAAACTTAATTGCTGCTGCTGCCTCACCTACATGAAAAGCCTTTGTTCACCACAATTATTCCGAAAATATTATTCACTGCTGCATAGGTAATTTCCAACACTTTGAGGATCATTTCATCCATCTTCCACTTTACTCTCTGTGACCTGATCTTCCCTGCTGACAGCCATTACTGCAACAGTGGAGCAATTAATGCAAGCATGCAGGTCCAGCAGGCAGTGAAGAAAGCTAATGGCATGCTGGCCTTTATAACAAGAGGAATTGAGTTTAGGAGCAAAGAGGTCCTTCTGCAGCTGTACAGGGCCCCGGTGAGACCACACCTGGAGTATTGTGTGCAGTTTTGGTCTCCAAATTTGAGGAAGTACATTCTGGCTATTGAGGGAGTGCAGCATAGGTTCACAACGTCAATTCCCAGAATGGCGGGACTATCATATGTTGAAAGATTGGAGTGACTGGGCCTGTATACACTTGAGTTTAGGAGGATGAGAGGGGATCTGATTGAGACGTATAAAATTATTAATGGATTGGACACTGTGGAGGCAGGAAGCATGTTTTCGCTGATGAGTGAGTCCCGAACCAGAGGACACAGTTTAAAAATAAGGGGTATTTAAAACAGAGTTGAGGAGAAACGTCTTCACCCACAGAGTAGTGGATATATGGAATGCTCTGCTCCAGAAGGCAGTGGAGGCCAAGTTTCTGGATACTTTCAAGAAAGAGATGGATAGAGCCCATAGAGATAGTGGAATCAAGGGTTATGGGGATAAGGCAGGAACAGGATACTGATTGTGGATGATCAGCCATGATCATAATGAATGGTGGTACTGGCTCGAAGGGCCGAATGAACTACTCCTGCATCTATTGTCTGTTGTCTATTGTCTATTAACTGTAGCGCGGACCTTTGAAGGTGCAAGAGATCAGCCCACAAACACACATTTTAGTTCCCCATATCTGTACATGAATTGAAAAAAACGTACACCTGTATATTTAAGAAGCAGGATCTGGACTTGATTTCTCACTGATAGAATTGACTACATTATTACCTCCTTAAACCTTCTTGGGGAGGTGCTGGCCTTGTGGGATCATCACTCAAGTGTTAACATTCTGGGGACTTGGGTCTGAAACCTGCCAAGGCAGGTAGTAGAATTTGAATTAAAAGGAAATCTAGAATTAAGAACTTCATGCTGACCATGAATCCCTTGTCAATTCTCAGGAAAAATCCATCTGGCTCGCCAATGTCCTTTAGGGAAGAAAACTACCATCCTTACCTAGCCTGACCTACATGTGACCCAGACCTCACATAACGTGGTTGACTCCTAATGCCCTTTGTGCAATTAGGGATGGGCCATAAATGCTGGCCTAGCCAATGCTGCCCTCATCCTGTGAATGAATTTTAAAAAAACAGAAAACAGATATTGTTAGATACCTTAAGAATTCCATCAGCGCTTTTAAGAATTTCCAGGAAGCATCGATTAATTAGATCCCAGCACTCATCCAGGGTTGGATCAAATGTAATTTTAGGTTCTTCTATTTTCAGTTTGAAAATCATGATTTGTGGCCAAACGTATTGCATCTCATTGTATTCTTCTCCAAAAGCATTTCCATCCTGTCAATCAGAGTGTCATGTTGGACTTGAAATGTTAATTCTGTTTCTCTCTTCACTGATACTGCCTAACCTGTTGAGTTTCTCAAGCACATTCAGTTTTTAAATTAATGAATCAATTCTGTCAAGCAGTAAATGTTAATACCAGAAACTCTGACAAGCATGCATATAAATCTGGTAAACACTGCCACAGTTAGGGAAATTGCATTTTGGCTAAAAACTAAAGAGATCATTAAAAAAATGTTTATTTGAGCGTAGAATTGAACCAAACTACCAAAGTAGTATTTATCAAAATGGTATCCTTAACACATCATTTACTAAAAAAAAGACAAAAATTACATCATTTTATCCATCAAGCTAAACAAAAAATTCCTTAACTTGTTTAATAAAATGTGTATCTTAATGCCTGTTAAATCCTGCATACCTAATATCTTAGGGTCATAGAATCATACAGCATGAAAATAAACCCTTTGCTCCAACCAGTCCATGCCAAACATTATCCCAAACTGAACTAGTCCCACCTGCCTGCTCTTGGTCCATATCCCTCCAAACCTTTCCTATTCATCTACTTATTTAATTGTCTTTCAAACGTTGTAACTATGCCTGCATCCACTATTTCCTCAGGAAGTCATTCCACAAGCCAACCATCCTCTGTATTTTAAAAAATTGTCTTCTCTTGTCTTGAAATCCCCCATCCTAGGAAAACAACACCTACAATTAACCCTATCTATGCCCTTCATGATTTTATAAACCCCTTTAAGGTCACCTCTCAACCTCCTACGCTCCGGTGAAAGAAGTCCCAGCCTATCCAGCATTTCTTTATAACTCAAACCTTCCACACCTGGCATACATCCTGGTAAATCTCTTCTGAACCTTCTTTAGCTTATTAATAGCCTTCATACCTTGTGTACGGTAAAAAATGACAGGAGATCTTCCAAAGAATTGAAAACAAGCTCCCGCAGTTGCAAAGACATGATAGAGCCAGCACACGCAAAGAATTCCTTAACCCGTTGAGTAGAATCACAATCGTTCTGTGGTACCAGGTGCATCCACTTCTCTTTATGGGTAAGGAAGAGGGTAGCACAGGTTGGGACCCATCTGCAAGAATAAATTAAGATGTCAGGTTAAGTTTCACCAAATAGGAACAGAAGTAGACCACTCAGCCCATCAAGCCTGTTTCACCATTCAATAATGTTTGTGTTTCAGATTCCACATTCCCATTTACCATTCATGGAATCCCTACAGTGTGGAAGCAGCCCATTGAGTCCACACTGAACCTCTAAGCAGCATCCCACCCACACCCCTACCTTATAACTCTGCATTTCCTATGGCTAACCCATCTAGCCTGCACAGTATGGACAATGTGGCATAGCTAATCCAGCTAACCTGCACTGTGGGACGAAACTGGAGCATCCAAAGGAAACTCACATAGACACAGGAAGAATGTACAGACTTCACACAGATAGTTGCCTGAGGCTGGAATCGAACCTGGGTCCCTGGTGCTGTGAGGCAACAGTGCTAATCACTGAGTCACCATGCTGCCCACTGTTGTTGGGAAAAGACAAGGGACAGGGAAATGCTTCTGAAAAGGTTTCACTGAAGTCTAAGGCACGTTCATGGTTGACCTAACTTGCTATAATACTGCAGAGCATTGGCAGGCAATTCACTGTTTGGAGGTTGGAATATAAAGGATACTCCATGGTACAGAATTAGCCATTTAATCTAAAGGAGCAGTCATATGGCCAATCAAGAATTCAATGAGAGGAGAAGATGGGGAGAGGTGGAGGCTATGCCAACTACAGCAGTAGGTTGGAAAATTATTGAAGGTCCACACCAGACCCAACAAAATAATTAAACCCACTCACCTTCAATCCTTTTGTCGTAGTTGTTTTTGAAGATTAGCTGCCCTGTGTGCATTGTCACTGCATGTTCCAGCATCAAGATTGCACTGAGACTCTATGCACAACAGTCAAAAATCAAAGGGGCCCCTGCCTATGTCTAGAATCACCCTCAGGTGCCTACATCAGAACCCACCCCAAAACTGTGGTAGACTCTACTTTGGCAAGAGAGAGTGCCAAGTCCTTCACTGTGACTTTGGTCTTTCTACTACCGTCCTACCTCCAGAACATTAGTAAGTACTGAGACCAAAACAGCCCAAGTGCTGAAAAATGGGATGAGGATAGATGAAAAGTGGTGTCACAGGTAGGTAAGGTAATGAAGAAGGCATTTGGCATGCTTGCCTTCATTGATCAGAGCGTGGCATACAGGGGTTTAGGACCTCATGTTACAGCTGTACTAGACATTGGTGAGGCCACATTTTGAGTACTGTGTACAATTCCAGTGACCCTATTATAAGGATGTTATTAAACTAGAAAGGGCGCAAAAAAGATGTACAAGGATGTTATCGAGACTGGAAGATACATTGGTGAGGCCTCTTCTGGAATATTGTGTCCAGTTCTGGTCTCCCAGTTATAGGTAGGATAATACCTACCTGAAGAAGGGCTTATGCCCGAAACGTCGATTCTCCTGTTCCCTGGATGCTGCCTGACCTGCTGCGCTTTTCCAGCAACACATTTTCAGCTAGGTAGGATAATATTAAGCTGGAGAGAGTTCAGAAGTCATTTATCAGGATGTTGCCGGGTATGAAAGGTTTGAGTCATACAGAAAGGCTGAATAGACTGAGAGCGAAAGGGGTTGAGCGGCGACCTGATAAAATTTAAATAATAATGAGGTATTCATAGAGTTAAAGGCAGTTACCTTTAACTCAAGGATGGGGGATTTCAAGTCTAGGGGGCACATTTTAATATGACAGAGAGAGATTTTAAACAGGCATGAGGGACAAATTTTTACAGAGGGTGTTTCGCATATGGAATGAACTTCCTGAGGAAGGATGTTGTGAAACTTGAAAGGGTTCAGAAAAGATTTAAAAGGATGTTTACAGGGTTGGAGGATTTGAGCTGTAGAGAGCAGTTGAATAGGCTGGAGCTATTTTCCCTGGAGTGTTGGAAGCTGTAGGGTGACCTTATAGAGGTTAATAAAGTCATGAGGGGCTTGGATAGGGTAAATAGACAAGGTCTTTTCCCTGGGGTGGGGGAGTCCAGAACTAGAGAGCATAGGTTCAGGGTGAGAGGGGAAAGATATAAAAGAGACCTAAGGAGCAACTTTTTCACACAGAGGGTGGTGCATGAATGGAATAAGCTGCCAGAGGAAGTGTTGGAGGCTGGTACAATTTACAACATTTAAAAGGCATCTGGATGGGTATATGAATAGGAAGGGTTTAGAGGGATATGGGCCAAGTGCTGGCAAATGGGACTGGATTAGGTTAGAATATCTGGTTGGCATAGATCAGTTGGACCGGAGGGTGTGTTTCTGTGCTATGACTCTATGACTAAGTGGTGGAAGTGGGCAAAATTACAATATTTAAAAGACATTTGGATAAGTAGATGAATAGGAAAGGATTTGAGGGATATGGGCCAGGAGCAGGTAGGTGGAACGAGTTCAGTTTGGGATTATGCTCGGCTAGTTGGACCAAAGGGTCTGTTTCTGTGCTGTATAACTCTATGACTCTGTAAGAGACTGAATAGGCTGGGACTTTTTTTCCCTGGAGCATAAGAGGCTGAGGGAAGACTGTATAGAGGTTCATAAAATCATGAGCTGCATGGATAGGGTGAATGGCCAAGGCTTTTTCTCCAGAGTAAGGGTTTCCACAACTAGTCGGTACAGGTTTAAGGTGAGAGGGAACAGATTTAAAAGGGACCTAAAGGGCAACTTTTTCATACAGAGAGTGCTATCAATATGGAACAAGTTGCCAGAAGAAGTGGTAGAGACACTTTTACCGCATTTAAAAGACATTTTGACAAGTACATGGATAGGAAAGGTTTAGAGGGATATGGTCCAAATGCAGGAAAATGGGACTAGTTCAGTTTAGGAAACCTGGTCAGCATGGACGAGTTGGGCCGAAGGGCCAGTTTCTCTGCTGACTGACTATGATTCTTGAGGACCAGCATGGACATCTTGGACCGGAGCCTTTTTCCATGTTGTTAAAAATTCTATGACTCCATGAATACTCCCTTTATTTTGCATTATGGGCCATAGGAATGTTTCAATTACCCTGGGACCATTTTTCACAGTCTGCCAACTGATGCTGCTGGAAAACATTACATGAAATGGCCCAGTCATTCACATCTCATTTGCTGGTTAGAGTGAGATTATAGCAAAGAAATAATTAGATAACTCACAGAAACTGGGGAAAACAGAAAAAATTACAAGGATCCTGTAAGGATATTTATTTTAAATGTGGAATAGTAAAATATTTTCAAGCAGAATGGGAGAAACATTTGTCACTCATTTCACCATGCCTGCATGAAGATAGTGTGAGATGCAAAATGTTAAAGAATCTTTTCAGTTCACTGGCATTCCTCACCTCAAAAATCCCCAAATCTTACTAAGGCACAGGGTGGCACAGTGGTTAGCACTGCTGCCTCACTGTGCCAGGGTCCCAGGTTCAATTCCTGCCTCGGGCAACTGTCTGTGTGGAGTTTGCACATTCTCCCCGTGTCTGCGTAAGTTTCCTCCGGGTGCTGCGGTTTCCTTCCACAGTCCAAAAATTGCAGGTTAGGTGAATTGGCCATGATAAATTGCCTGTAGTGTTAGGGTAATTGGTCTGGGTGGGTTGCTCTTCAGAGGGTTGGTGTAGACTTGTTGGGCCGAAGGGCCTGTTTCCACACTGTAAGTAATCTAATCAAATAATGTATGTAATGAATAGCAATGATTGTACCATTCTAACAGTGCTTCCATGAATATAAATTATACCATACTCACATGTTTTCGAGAATGTTCCGAGTCTCTGCACACTGCTTCTTCACAAGATCTTCAAACTCCTGAGGGAGCATAGGAAGATTTTCTTTTTTTATTTCCTTTAGTTGAACAAATCGGATATTATTGAACCTGAATGGAGCAGACAGTTGAATTATTAAACCCCAGGACACCGGCAGATTGAATTACATCCTCTTGTTACCACTTAGCTTTAATTGTTTGACAGTCATGTTGAGCGACAAAAAAAAACCATAAAACAATATTCCATCCACACTTAATGCTTTGATATCAATTCCAAGGCCATTCATCCGTTCCCTGTAGTGGTTATTAGAGCAGCCTTGACTTCATTTCAGCACCAATCAAACAGACATTCTGACAGGTTCAACTTGACTCCTGAGGTTTCCTGCAGGGAACTGTCAGATAGAGGTTGGACATCATGAAAGGGTTGGTGTATTTTATACTTCACCACTTGTCATTTCAGTTGTCCCTATCGCTCTCACTCTGACCTTTTTGTCATTCTGTTTTAATGAGTTTCAAACCCTAGTGGCCTTTTTTTCGTTTGAGAAGATGATTTCATTGCAACATTTTAATCATTTATGATAACAATAGTACAAAAGTAAAATTATGCAGTTGCTCGAAATATCACTGTTCCTTCACTGCCACTGGATCAAAATCCTGAAACACCCTCCATAACAGCATTGTGGGTGTCCTTGCTGCAGTTCAAGAAGTTGAAAATCACACAACACCAGGTTATAGTCCAATAGGTTTATTTGGAAGCACTAGCTTTTGGAGCGCTGCTTCTTCATCACACAACAAAGGAACAGCACTCCGAAAGCTTAGTGCTTCCAAATAAACCCATTGGACTATTACCTGGTGTTTGATTTTTAACTTGGTCCACCCCAATCCAACAACAGCTCCTCCACATCGCAGTTCAAGAAGGCAGCTCACCACTACCTTCTCCACAACAAATAAGTGCAAGCAATAAATGCTCACCTAATCAGTGAGGGTCATATCCCATCAACAATTAAAAACAACTATATTTTGCATAAGTTACTAATCTGTGTAAAAGGTAAGCAGAAGGTGTTACACAGTCAGACTCAAAGTCAGCCTGGAGTTAATTGTCTTACCTTGTGTACCAGAAGTCCTGAAGTAAAGTCATCATTGGATTGACAATGAAGAGGTGAGACTCATTCCAAGTCTTAGCTTTATGGTATGCACTGTGCCAAGGAACTGGAGCACGAATTACACGGTGAGGAAAAGGCCGAGGGACAGAAGAGACAAAGAGTCGCATCCGTTCAGAAGGATCTTTTAAGATGTAGTTAACTGAAAAGAATTGTAATAAGGCACTAAATTAAATCCACAAACGTGCATCCCCGCTGATAGAAAATATATTTATGCTGAAGTAAAACCTAGGGGCAAAACATCGTGTCAAAGTACTTTAGGTGGTTGAAAATTAATTCCCCTCATGCGGAAAAAAAAAACTGAAGTCATAACCAACACTCTGATTCTCTGACACCATGTTGTACTTGTGGTTAGGTTCAATCTATGTTTTTCTAAAATAATGATATTATTACGATACAATTTATTTTTAATCAAATTCTGTTTGGGTCAGTTTTCTATGATTCTAATTCATTTTTAATCAAAATTTGGTTAAGTTTTCTCAGATTCTAAGTTACTTTTAATCAAATTCTGTTTGAGTCAGTTTTCAAATATTCAGAATTTTATCATTCTGACTTGGAAATATATCACTGTTTCTTCAATGTTAGTATGTCAAAATCCTGGAGTTCCCTCTCTAACAGCATTGTGTGTCTACCTACAGCATATGGACTGCAGCAGTTCAAGGGAATAGCTCAGCACCACTTTCTCAAGGCCAGCTAGGGACAGGCAATAAATGCTTCCCTGGCCACAGATGCCCAGATTCCATGAGTGAATAAAAAATAAATTGCAAGCTAATTCCCATTGGACACCTTTTGATCTCATGCAAATAATGTTCTGGGTATGATTCAGGAATGTTTGAGGCGTGTGGAAATTATATAAGGCCATTTCAAAACCCAGTTGGTGACAGAAACACAGAGGGTTATGGAGATTCTCAATAGCAGGATTATATTTGAGAACTGTGCAAACAAAGTTGCCTACATCCTTTTCAACAGATTTAAAAATACTAGACCCCATGACTTTAATTAGCAGAAAGTAGATCCAGTTAAAACAACAAGAGTCAGTTATGCTCATTGAGCTTATTTTCTTTCTTCTTTGTGCCTATTATACAAAGCTCAGAACACAGACAGAGAGGATGCAGGGTCATATTTTAGAGGTGGTAGACTCCTCATTACTCAAGTATGCCCAAACTGTAAATTAAGAACAATCAAGGCTGAGATAGAAAGATTTTTGATAAGTAAAGGGATCAAGGTTATAGAGAAAAGGCAGGAAAGTGGAGTTGAGGATTGTTAGGTTAATCGTGATCTCATTGAGTTGTGCAATAGACTCAATGGACAGAATGGCCTACTTCTGCCCCTACTTCTTATGGTCTAACCTGTTAGGAGCCAGATCCTGGACTAGAGGCATCCAGAAGGTAAATTGCACACTTCTTTGACAGGTATTCTTATGATGATCTCCAGGCCCCACAAGCAACCACAGGCCTATTTCACAGCAACTTCTGCCCATCCCCTTTCCAAACATAGCCACTGCTTGTCCACTTCCCCCAGTCACAGTTAATATTCCCTCCTCACCCCCAACTCTCTGCCACAAAGCTTCACAACCACAATCCATCCCCAAATCACCAAATGGGAACCTCCACTAACCATTTGCAAATGTTCATTCAGTTGCCCAATTCCAGCTTCTGATTTGCGTTTGACCACCCTCTCATGACCACTCAATTCAGTCTGTAGCAGCTTACTGGAATCTGGCCTTGCCATTAAAATTAGCAGGAGGACCTACCCCCACCCCGCTCTGTCCCATGACCTCAACCTTGTCAGGATTTCCATCCACTAGGTACTATCCATTAACAAAATTATTTTTAACAGGAAACTGGCACTAAGTTAAAATACTCAACAAACTAATGTAGACAGAGGGGGCCGAATGGCCTCTTTCAATACATAACAATTGTGTGATTCGGTGAATATTGAGGCCAGTATTTCTGGACTTTTGAGAAAAGTTGTTTCTGTAAAATAAAGTAGCTTCCTGTTACAGAAAAGTAATTTTTGTAAAGACAGATAATAGGATAGGAGGAGACCTTTCAACGAAATCACACTATACAGAAGAGGCCCTTCAAACCATCAAGTCTGCAATGACTAAAACTACTATAAATCCACTAGTCTCACTTTCCAGCATTTGACCCATAGCCCTGGATGTTATGACAGTTCAAGTGCTTATCCAAGCACATTTTAAAGGTTTCCCACCTCAACTATCATCCCAGCCAGTGCAATCCAGTTTCCAGATGACAAAACTTTTCATCAAGACCCCCATTCATTGTCAGTCAGTTAAGGTCACCTTACCAATGGCTTTCCTAAGGCTGATGTCATAGTCATTATGAACCTCCTCAAGCAATTCAAGGTGTAGCTCCTGCAAATTAGGAACACTTCTAAGATCCTTTGGCAAAAGTTGTTCTATTCGATCTATCTGTTCTGGCTTTTGTGGTTCAATCATATCAGGCAGGATGCCATGGTCAATGTAGTAGATATACCTCTGAAATATGAAAGAAAATGAATTCATTTGTAATTAAACACTAACAGACTTTATCCATGACATTTTAATCAGAAATAAAAAATGAAATGCTAGTTAAAAACATTTTGCAAATCCTATCATATTATTTAAAGATGTGGCTCACACTTTAATTACATTTTGGTTGACCCACTCCAATTTGCCAATCGGACCAACAGATCCATGTCGGGTGCATATCACTTGCCCTTCACTCCTCCCTAGAACATCTTGACACCAAGAACACTAAGAATCCTACTCATTGGCTACAGTTCAGCCTTCAACACTATCATCCTCTCCAGACTGATTACTAAACTTAGTGATCTTGGACTAAGCCCCACTCTCTGCAACTGGATCCTCAGTTTCCTGACCCACAGGCCACAATCAGTGAAGACTGGGGACAATATTTCATCCTCACTAACACTCAACACTGGAGTACCCCAGGGATGTGTACTCAGCCCTCTACTGTACTCACTGTATACCCATGACTGCGTCACCAAATACCAGACTAATGCCATTTACAAGTTCGCTGATGACACCACCATAGTCAGTCGTATCTCAGATGGCGACAAAACAGACTACAGACAGGAGGTGGAAGACCTGGAAAAATGGTGCACTGAAAACAACCTAATTCTCAATGCTGCAAAACCAAGGAACTCATTATTGGCCTTTTGGCGGGATGTTACTCATGCCCCCCCTACACATTAACAGCACAGAGGTGGAACGAGTGGAGAGTGTCAAGCTCCTGGGAGCGATCATCCTCAACAAGCTTTCTTGGACTCTTCATGTGGACGCACTGGTTACAAAGGCCCAACAACATCTCTTCTTCCTCAGGCAGCTGAGAAAGTTTGGCATGAGGGTGAGTACCCTTGCCAACTTTTATAGGTGCACCATCGAGAGCATTCTGTCTGGATGTATCACTACCTGGTATGGTAACTGTACCATTCAAGATCGGAGACGGTTACAGAGAGTTGTGACCTCGGCCCGGACAATCACAAAAGCCAACCTCCCACCTACAGAATCCATCTACCAGGCCCACTGTCAAGGAAAGGCTGCCAGCATTCTCAAAGATCCATCCCACTTTGGCAATGTTTTTCTACAACCTCTACCATCAGGGAGAAGGTACAGAAGCCTGAACACACACACCAACTGGTTTTGTAACAGTTTCTACCCTACTGTTGTTAGAATACTGAATGGACTCACAAACTCTTAACATTAACCTGTACCTGTGTTTTTTGTTTTTGCCACTGTTTACCTATTATTTACTATCTGTGCTACTTAACTCTGTGATCTGCCTGTATTGCTCACAAGATAAAGCTTTTCACTGTGCCTCGGTACACAGGACAATAAATTCAATTGAATTCAATTGTTCACATTTTGGAAGAATTTCACTTTCCATGAAATATAGGATTATATAGAATATCAAGTCAAGTCGCCATAGTCCTATTAGACTATGGGCTGCTCTCTCATTAGAGAGAGAGAGAGAGAGACGATTCGTGATGATTTAACCTGAGGGCCAGCAGAGTCTTTCATCGTAACTTCAGGCTGTGTGGCCTGTGAACCTACACTGTTGGCATTACACTGCTTCACAAATCAACCATTCAGCCGACTGAGCTACTCATAATCTACTTTAATGAGCCTCTGACTCCAATCACTCTTCCTTGCGAACAAATGGGAGTTACAATATTATCTGCTAGGACTGTGGTTGAGGATAGTATTGTTTATGGATCCCTCAAGCTTCTGAGCTGTATGTTCTGTGTTTTTACAGGAGAAAGTCAGTTCTACGGCTTCCCCAAGATCCAGATCTGGTTCAGCCAGTAACTTCCTTCGGTTCCATTATTAATTGCACAAACTAAGCGTTCCCTTAACATTTCCCAAAATGTTGACCAAACTTGCGGTCAATTTTTGCAATGAATTCAGCGACTGGTTCCCCAGGATGTCTATTTGCCATGTTGAACCTTTAATGCTGCAATATAACAGGTGGTTTGGGGTCAAGGTGGTCTGATACCATCTCTAAACGTTCATCAAAAGATTTTAACCCTGGGGCTGCCAGATGGGTTAAACTCTTTATGATGCTGAATGGTTGGGACCCCAAAAGCGGACTCCCCTTGTATCCCACTCTTGTAGCCAATGTGCTAACTCAGGAAGCCCAACTGTGAAGGAACATCATTTAATTGTCGGACACCAAAATAGAGCCACCAGGCATGGGGTACATTGGCTAGTCCCAGCCCAGGACTGATAGTTCTCCAGACCCATGCCTGGGTCAGCTCTTCTCTCTATATCTGGAAGGGTTATCACACAGAACCAAATATTAAGACTGAGTTAAGGAGAAATATCTTCAACCAGAGGGTGGCAAGCCTGTGGAATCCACAACCACAGAAATTAGTTGAGGCCAAAACATTATGTTTTCAAGAAGGGGGTTGATATTGCTCTTGTAGCTAAAGAGATCAAGGGATATGGATGGATGGGGAAGGGGGTGGGGTGGGGGAGATGGATAAGTGTACTGAACTCGATGATCAGAGCTGAAAATGTGCTGCTGGAAAAGTGTAGCAGGTCAGGCAGCATCCAAGGAGCAGGAGAATTGACGTTTTGGACATGAGCCCTTCTTCAGGAACTCGATGATCAGCCATGATCACTCTGAATGGCAAAGCAGGCTCAAGGGGCCGAAGCATTTATTCCTATTTTGGATCATTAAGTATATTCAAGGCTGAGATAGACAGATTTTTAATTAGTAAGAGAATCAAGGGTTACAGGGCAAAGGCAAGAAATTGAATTTGAGGAGAATCAAATCAGCCATGACTTCATTGAATGGCAGAGCAGACTTGATGGGCTGAATGGCCCACTTCTGTTTTATGGTTTTATCGTCAAAAATTTAATTAGCTTCTCCACAAATGTACATTATGAACACAGTAGGGAATAGTTGACCATTGCATTGATTGCCAGCAGTGTAACTCTGGGGATTTAAATGCAGTGTCACAAAGAATTCAATGACTTTACATCAGCAGTTAAGGTTAATGAAGGCAGCATCTTCATGGGCCATAACCTTACAAATTAGCCACATCTCACCCATTTCACCACTCTGCCTTCACTAACCTACCAACTTATTGCCTCATCTCACCCTCAGCAACTAGCACTGCAAGAGGCTTCACATTCACATCTTACATACACTGTCAGCTACTCGACAATGGCACGCTCATCAGCCAAACATATTGCACCACACTCAATGACAACATTTCTTCTTCGTTGAGCATACAAATCAGGAACAAGATTAAGCCACTCCCCATGAACCTGCTTCACCATTCAGTAAGATCATGACTAATCAGATAACTCCACATTCCTGCCTACTCTGATAACCTAACACCTTCTTGCTTATCAAGAATCTATTTACTATCTACCTCTGCCTTAAATGTATTCGAGGACTCTGCTTTTCCTGCCTGCTGAGAAAAAAAACATTTTGCCTTATCTCTGTTTTGATTGAGCAATCCTGATTTTTAAACAGTGACTCTTAGTTGTAGAACCTCTCACAAGAAGAAACATCCTGTGCTCATCCACACTGTCAGGACCTCTCAGAATATATATATTTCAATCAAGTTGCAGATTACTCTTCTAAACTCTATGGATAGAAACTTAGTCTGTCCAGACTTCTCTCATAAGACAATCTGTTCATTCTGGATATTAGTCTCGTACACCTTCTCTGAACTATTTCCAGCACATTTTCATCCTTCCTCAAATAAGGATACCAATCCTTCCCATAGCATGTTAGGACATGAGCAATAATTAGAGAGAGCAGCAGTTAACCAGAAAAAGAGATATTGCTACATTACCTCCTACTCCATAGAGGAAATTATGCTGTTAGTCATTGAGGGAGACAGACAGAGAGAGAGAAAGACAGAGAGAGTGTGAGAGAGTGATAGACAGAGAGAGAGAGAGAGAGAACTTTAAGGGCATTAAAATTGTCATTGGATAAACATATGGGTAAAAGTGAAATAGTGTAGGTTAGATAGGCTTCAGATTGGTTTCACAGGTCGGCGCAACATCGAGGGCCAAAGGGCCTGTAATGTTCTATGTTCTATAGCAAGCAGTAGGAATGAACCCAATGTCCCACATCCTACCTCCCCACATCCCACAATCTCTTGTGATTTACGAGCTACATCCATTTCACTTTCCCCCACTTACCTCACCCCATCCTATCCTGACAGGTACAAAACAGCTGCCAGCTGGTTGAAAACACCAAACCTGAGGCTGCAGAACACTGAGTATAAGAAGTGGGTGAAGAGAAATCACTAAGACTCTTGTAGCCACCAATTCAGATATTGGCACCATGTGAACATCAGCCTCATCATCATGTATGGTGCAACAAACAAGCCCAATTGAATTTATACCATTGAAGAAAATCTGTCCATGTTTGAAATGACTAGAACAAACTGGTCAGCTCTTGAGCTAAGTAATGAGCAATTTTTCATTTCTTCCACCAACATAATTTGACGAAGGATATGGCAGCATTGTCCAATTCAAGTTACTTCTGGCTCAGTAAGAGAATCTCTCTTTAAAAATTGATGTATTAACCTCATAATCTCTATCAGTAGGGATCCCTTCTAGTTGAGTAGTCTCTTCCTCTTGCTCAAGGATTAAATTAATTTGTTCCACTGGTGTCATTGGTCGGCTCCCAGAAATGTCCATTGCTGTTGAAGGTGTTGGGCCTGAGGTTCCTGGAGGACCTGATGCTCCAGGCCGACTTGTTGAATCCCTGAAACAAAATAACAGTTTTACACTCCTTCTGCATTGTCCCTGGTGAGAAGGACAAAAGATTTTTCTTCACTTAAATGTGAATGAGCACTTCTGACTAAAGAGAGTATGACATGAAATGAACTTTGATTATAATTGCAAGCTGAAATAACTTACTGACTAATGATAGGAGACAATTTTTTTAAAATTTTCAGAATTGGTGAAACAACTACAATTCATCGTGTCTTCAATGCAACAAAACATCCCAGATTCTACTGAATGGCGGATCAGGCTCAATGGACCAAACTTCTGTTTCTATTTCCTTAGCCAAGGAGCATTATAAATGACAGAGTGTCATTTTCTTTCATTTTTTCATGGGATGAGGGTGTCACTGGCTAGACCAGCATTGGTTACCCTTCCCTAATTACCCAGGACACCTTGGTAGTGAGATGCCATCTCAAACTGGTTTGCTAGAACATTTCAGAAACCAGAGAGTCAATCATATTGTAGTGGGCTACCCCAGGTAAGGATGGCAGATTTCCTTCCTTGAAGGACATTAGTGAACCAGATGGGTTTTTAATCACAATCAGTGATGGTTTGATGGTCACCATTACTAAGGCTAATTTTCAATTCCAAGTTAATTACTGAATTGAACTTAAATTCCATCAGCTTTCACGGTGGGATTCAATGTCCTGTGGACACCTTTTCCAGTGATATTACCACACCATAGTATTTTCTATAAACAGGTACGAGTTGGAGCTAGACAGTGAGAACTCTATGTTGTCTATTTGGGTGAAGATCCACCACATTATATTCCAATCAGAGGAGCAGGCAAGGCGAGGATCCTTGTCAGCCTGGTTCCTGAAGAAAATTTTTACCTGTTTGGCTGAGGCATGATATTTGTTTTGGGGTTTTATTGTGGGTTGACCTAGGGTGCCTCTGTTCAGTATTTGGCCTGAAGAGGCCGACAATTGCCTTCACTCACATGGTGTTTCCCAAACTCAGTCGAACTGGTGAGGGTATCCACTTCCATCAGAATTCTCTGCAACTCATAGACTCCACTTGCCACATTTTCCAATGAGTCGAGAGTGTGTTACTGGAAAAGCACAGCAGGCCAGGCAGCATTCGAGGAGCAGAAGAATCGACGTTTCAGACATAAGCTCTTCATCAGGAATGGATTCCTAATGAAGGACTTATGCCTGAAACATTGATTTTCCACACTGTAGGGATTCTATTCTCTTCAAACAGTGTCTCATAATCCCCTTAAGGGTTAAACCAAAGTCATCTTAATCGAATGAAAAATCCTGATAACGATTCCCCTGGGTCTTGAATTGTGAGTAAATCCAATAGCATCTCAGAATTAGAGGAGGGTTGGGGTTGTAATATTACTTAATTAAATCTGTCAACTCTTGAAAGGTTTTAGTATCTGGTGCTTCAGGGTAAGTTAGACTCCTAATAGCCGAAAAAGCTGTGGGTCCACAACCTCTCAGAAGAATTACCCATGCTTTTCAACTGCCCCAATGCCATTTTCCCAGAAGAAACAATGCATTCTTTTCACATACTGGGCCCAGTCTGGTGATGGCAGAATTATATGAATTAAGGTTCCCAAATAAAGGCATAAGCCAGAAATGCTTACCCTAGCTGTTGTGAGTGGATTTCTTCAAGAGCATGCTTTTCTGTCATTGCCACTGAAATAACTCCACAGAAACCAGTATCCTGTCACTTAATTACCCTTTATTTACACATGGAGCATCCTTGACACTGAACCAGCTCCCACAGAGCCAGCTCTCAGAGTGAACAGAATGTCTCACTCTCTTATTTTAATCTGTCAACCAGGGCTCCATGGTTGGACCAGATTAACAGCCCCAATCAGGGAACTCATATTCTATGAGGTCTACCTGGCTGACTTTGTTACAATCACTACAGTCGGTTTTAAGGAGTGTCTGAAAGGTAGAGAGCAAGATAGAGAGGTGTAAGGAAGGAATCCCAGGGCTTGTAGCCTGCCGCCAAACATGAAGTGGTTACAATTGGGAATACATGGGAGACCAGCATTAGAGGAGCACAAATCATTCAGAGGCTTGTGTGCTGCAGGAAGTTACAAATGGTAGGGAGGACCAACACCATGGATGAAGGGATTTGAAAACAAAGATGATAATTTTAAAATTAAGACATTTGTTTTGACTGGGATCAGTGTAGGTCAGTGAGCACAGGGAACAAGAATTGCAATGAATTATAAAACTCCTACAGGATTACTATGAAAAGCTTAGCTTTCTGAAGGCTAATAAATGCAAAATGATAGTCATTTGCATCTGTATTATTTAATTTAAGTAATATCAAGTCAACTTCACCTAGTTAGCAAATGATGCGTACTGCATGTTAACAATATCCCATTGCACTGTAATAAGGTTAAATGGCTCACACATCTTGGGATGATTTTTCATTCTATGAATTACAATCTCTTAAGTAGCATTCTGATTAATTGTTTGACAATGAAAGAAAACAAAATATATTTTGGCTAAAAGTATTTACGAACTGCGAAGAATGTTAGGCTCTGCATTAACTCTTAACAATGTGATGACAAAAATATTCTCTTAGGATCTTAGTTGACTACATTCTGGCTTGCATTTATGAAAATGTTTGAACCCACTTCACTAATTAGGCATGAGTGTGAAATTTGCCAGGACAAAGCCTCACCAACAGAAAACACAAGTTACAAAATTAAGGTTCCAGAGATTTAGGCTTACTCCTGCTATCACAGTAGGATACGTTGAAATCACCTGTAGTTTTTAATAAGGTTAATAAATGCCATTTTAAAAGCTATCAAATTGGAAGAGATAAGAAAGGACAAATTACCTTTCATCAGTGATCTTGCTTCTCAATGTAAGTTTTCGTCTCTTCACAGCAGGCTGCTTTGCTTTTGTAGCTGAACATTATCAGTTAAGGTTAATCCAAGAAAACAGGTTACCAGCATGATCATCTTTCAACTGAAGCTAATGTTTCAGAAATCATACCAATTGCTTGGAAGAACAATGAACCATAATGAACACACAGCCTTTTAAAAGACTTCAGCTAGGAATTTCTTCATGAGTTCTCCCAATTTGCTAGTGGAACTTTGGCAATAGATTAGCAAATAGCATGTTTATGGAAATGAAAATTTCATAGTAAAGAGGATACTCTAAGTCAACTGCAACTGAAAACAAAGCACCTGCTTTCTGTAAGTACCTCTGCTTATTTGTATCCATAATTTCCCCTTTGCATAATACCATCTAAAGGTGCACTGCAGCAACTCATCCAGGCTTTTTTTTGACAGCACAGGCCAAACACATGGCCATTACCATCCAGAAGAACAAGGGCAGCACATACATGGAAACAACACGACTCACAAGTTCTTCTTCAAATCACTAACCATCCTCATTTAGAAATATAGCACCATTCCTTCAATGTCACTGAATTCAAATCCTGGAATGCCCTTCCCAACTGCATTGTATTTGTCCTTACCACCGCTACTCTCCCATGGACTTCAGAGGTAAGGAAGTGGATGACCACCATCTCCTCAAATGCAATGAGGGATGGACAGTTAATGCTGGACCAATTAGCAGTTGCCCACATGAATATAGAGTCATAGAGTCATAGATGTACAGCATGGAAACAGACCCTTC
>NC_057730.1:52356289-52373956 GCF_004010195.1 Chiloscyllium plagiosum | reverse complement strand
AATATTCCAACAGTGGCCTAACCAATGTCCTGTACAGCCACAACATGACCTCCCAAATCCTGTACTCAATACTCTGACCAATAAAGGAAAGCATACCAAACACCTTCACATGACAGAAACAAAAAAGTAGTTTCCAATTGGGAACATTGTTCTGTCCATTTGACTTGATGCAATGCCAGGGAACAGTCAGCTGTTAAAACACGTGAGCCCCAATTTCCAATGAGGCCATAAATTAACATTTACCCAGGGCATATCCCAAAGCTCTTTGTGGAGGAGAAATAGTAACCAGCAGTAGAGTTAAATTAAAAGTGAAATTAGAAGACTTATATAACAGCCTTCAAAATTGGAGGGCATTAGGCAGGAAATTCCAGGCAATCGGCTGTGGTTCAATTAGTTCTACTCTTGCTCCAGATTAAAAGGTTCAAGCCCCACTTGTGCACAAAAGTCCAGGACAGTGCTAAAGCAATGCAACTTTGGTTGGTGCTGTCTTCCTGATGAGGTGTTAAATCTGTCTGCCCTTACATGATGGTTGTGAAAGGTCCTATAATACTATTTCAAATTCTACCCTTGTTGTTGTGATCAGTATTTGTCTCTCAATCAATATTGAGAAATCATATTGCTACTTGTGAGAGCTTGCTTGGTGTAGATTGGCTGCTGTATTTCCTACGTCCTAGCAATGTATGAACTTCAAAAGATTTTCATTGGCTTTGGAACATCCTGTGGTCTTGAAAAGTCTCTATAAATGAAAATCTTTCTTTAGCTGAAAATGTATTGCTGAAAAAGAACATATTTTGTCAAAGCTTTTTATTTTGCAGTCATCAGGACAATTTGCAAGAATACCAAACTAAAGGCAAACTAAAAGTGAGAATCCTGCTGATTGGTTGGAAAGCATGACTGCAATTAGTTGAGGTATTTCCAATCAGAATGCACTTGCCAACCAATCAGCACTACCCTCACATGTAGTATGACTATAGCTTTCCATTTACTTTGATATTTTTAATTGAACAGATACGATAATTCCTCATTGCACATGCTGGCATTGCAGTAGTTGTTTTGTCTGCCCGGAATGCATGCTTCAAATCTTTTATCTTCAGGTTGCTTGCTGTTGGCGTGTAGTTATTGCCAATTGATTCACTTGGACTTCTGTAATAGCGTTGCTCTTTGAATGGAATGGCCAAAGGCCACGAGATATCCTGCATTATGGGAGGATGACGACTATGGCGCAACACAATCTGAAAAGCAACCAGGTTACAGAACCTTCAATAAGATTGAGCATCATTAAAATGTTTAAATGCATATTGCAAAAACAAATATAACAAACTGGCTTTATTGTACAAAATATTAAGTAATTATGAAAACTAAACAGAAGATCACTACTGTCACCTAGTTACTAAATTATTAGAAATAACAACTGGTGATTACATAAATGTTCATCAAAGGGTCCACCAAGTTTCAACCAGAATATTATAAGGTCACTCAGAGTTCTGCAAAATAAATGCTAAATTATAATAAAATGTTTTCAATATGGCAAGATCTGCCTGAATCCTATACATGTGCAGCAATATTTGTACCTTTCAGAACTCTAAAGGTTAAAAAATGGTTTAGCTGCATTTGTTTTCTGTCCTTATCCAATACTTATCCATTGATTGACTGATCAAGGGCAACTCGAGACAGGCAACAAGCTGCCCAGCCAGCAATGTCCTGATCCCATGACTGAATGAAAAGTATCACCTAGATACCAGATATTGTAAGGTCATTTTTATTTACCTTTCCTGAAGGCATTGTTAACTGGCAAAGGAGAAAGGATCAATAGTGGTGAAAGTTTCCAATGCCTGGATTACCAAGGTAACAATGCAATTTCAAGCCATGACATGGCTCATATCAGTAGTGCCTGTTACATAATTTAACATATGAATAATATTCTGGTCATACCAGTATTTGAGTATTGCTAAAACAAAAAGGTACATTTTGTTTTAGCTTGTTGCCTTGCACTTATCAGGACAATTCACAAGAAATACAAAACTAAAGGGATTACAATCTTCATACTGTATGAAAAGAGAGTGCTGATTGGCTGGCACATAGAGTCTGATTGGCAGAGGTGTTAACATGGAGAACGCACCAGTGAAGTGAGGACTGACAGTTAACTATCAAGCATCAACTAAATCTTAAATCAGAAAAGGTGGCTTGATTGATCAAGGCATTGGCCTAAGAAATGAGCAGAGAATCTTGTGAATTTTGTGCATGCAAGACAAAAGGCTTTGACAGAATGGTCTTTTTCTCAGAGGTACTCAAATTTAATAGATATTAATCAAAATCTTAATGGATAGTGGAAAGGGAGTGGTCATGACCAAACAAACAATTTAAGGTCACAAGACTTTGTCTGTCAATGCTCAGTCAAATCTGACTCCAAATAATTTCCTCACTTAAACTTTCAAATGATCAGTCATGTTTGCAGATAGCTTTAGTGATTGTGGACAGCAGCATTTGTCTTTGATGCTGTACTTGCACTGTGTCAAAGTGGCCAAATCCTGACTTCAAATACCCTCCAGCAATCATCTGACAGTAAATGACCTCTGATAGACGGCTTCCAAACAACATTAATGGCTGCCTCTGTTCTCACAGCCAAAATGATTTATGGAGAGGCCTGTCACATGGAAGAAGTGCAGGGCTGTGTTATGCAACTTTGCATTGGAGAAATGATAAGAAGCTGATTGTCTGATAAACATCTTCATAAATTGGCTCAAGACCGCGGCTAAGTGAACTGACTTCAACACGAAGTGAACTGACTTCAACAACTACCCATTACTCAAACAATGAATAAATCATGTGAGAGTTTCATCTTCTAAATTGACAGGGAGTAGACATATATGTGTCAAAATAAGCTTTATTCCTAGCCTAAAATATGTCAAGCTATATCGATTGTAAAACTATAACCCATAACATACAGCTAACTCCTTGAACTGGCAACTAATGAAAGAATTAAAGAAACTGCAGAAAAATATAAATCTACAAACCAGAATTCCAGAAATCAAAACTTCAGTAGTAAACACTGCTAATCACTATAGTCTAACCTATACTCAGTGAAAAATCTAAGACTTGCTGCTGCCAGATGATAATCGTGAGACTATGAGTTAAAAATGCATTTGTTAGAAATGAACTAGACAATAGAATAGAAAATAGACAATAGGTGCAGGAGTAGGACATTCTGCCCTTCGAGCCTGCACCACCATTCATTATGATCATGGCTGACCATCCTCAATCAGTATCCTGTTCCTGCCTTATCTCCATAACCCTTGATTCCACTATCCTTGAGAGCTCTATCCAACTCTTTCTTAAATGAATCCAGAGACTGGGCCTCCACTACCTTCTGGGGCAGAGCATTCCACACATCCACCACTCTCTGAGTGAAGAAGTTTCTCCTCATCTCTGTCCTAAATGGCTTACCCCTTATTTTCCAATACAAGTAAATAGTAAGAAACAAATATTAAGGCCCTTTTGTCTATGTAGTCAATTAGAACAGCCTATGATATAATCACATACTTCCTCACAAATAATATCATGTGTACTGTATTAGCAGCGTGATTCAGATGTTTTGATCCTGTTCCCAGTTTTTAAAAAGAACACTACAATGTAACAGACAAGTATAGAGTAAACGTTAAAAATATGAATCAAAAAGCACAACAAATGTTACAAAAAATAACACTGACTGGTCCTCACAGAATATTCATTCAGTGTGTGTAACAAGGTTTCATAAATCCAACTAGGAAGTTCTGAAGGAGCATTGTTTTGGAATTGAAACATGACCCTGTTTCTCTCTCCATTGATGCTGCCAGACCTGCTAAGTTTCTCTAGCACTTTCTGTCTTTATTTCAGATCTCCAGAATCTGCTGTACTCTGCTTTATTAAGATTTGAAATATTGTCATTTGGTAGTATAGTGCAAGAGAAAGACACGTTTTATCAAAGATTTTCATCTTGCACTCATCTGGATAATTCACAAGAATACAAATTCAAGGTCAACAACATTTATTCTTACGAATTGTCCTGATAAATACCAAACAATTTCAACAATATTTGATTCCTCTGTTTGAGATAATAACCTGGCCAAACTATCTTCTCATCTGCCAGAAGCAAATTATGTTCTAACTCTCAGCAGTAATGAACATTGGCTGCGCCCAGAGCAACATGCACCCAATAAATGCAACTAAATTGACTGCACCATTAGCTCAGAAAACAAAGCATATTGGTGCTACATCTTTGGTACTGTATACTGATAAATTCCATAGGAGGTGTTTCATACCAATTTACAAATTGGATTGTACCCATTGTCTTTTGTTCAAATATTTCTGAGTTAACTTAATAGTATGATTGTTTGAAGACCTGAAAATATTAGACAATAACTGAAATGAAATGGTTCAAATAAAAGAGTAAAATGAATCTACATTGTATTATATTCCAAAATAAACTAACTGGAATTGACCATTTTAAAATTGTAACATTCCTTTTGTGAGTTTCTCTAATACTTGCAGTGGAATTCACAGAAGTACCTAAGAGTGTATGCTTGAGTGATTCATAATGTCCATGAGCCTGATAAAATAGCACTGGAGGATTGAACTTTAAATTTTGAGCATTAATGAAAGTGAGATAGTTGCTGGTGGATTCATTCATACATCTATAATTGGGATTGTAATATAATTGTAATTGTAATGTAATGAACATTTGTGTTGACAATTCTACACACTGTTAAGAAAAGTGGGCTGGATAGCCAGAGGAGATGCTCAATGCAGTGATTGGAACACGGTCAGCCATAGAACATGAGTTCCCTGATTAAGGCTGTTAATCTGGTCCAATCAGGGAGTCCTGACTGACAGATATAAATAGGAGTGTCAGGGGTTCTGCTCACTTTAGCACTCTGCGCTAACTGGGTCAGTGTCACATACTACTCACATATAAATAAAGGGTGATTTGGTGACGGAATACCAGCCTTTGTGGAGTTATTTCACTCACCATGGATTTTGAAAGGCAAATTATTTTCTACAAAAAGTAGTGATATCATTTTAAGAGAAAGAGTGTTAATAAATAAATAACCAGAATATAGAATATGTGACCAGCAGCCATAGCACAGGCTACTTTGCAGGGTGTATTGTCATGAAATTGAAACCATGTATGTTCGTTTTAAAATAGAAAGCGTTTTCTGAATTTTGAAGTAAACTTGAAGTGCAGGCTCAGCTGCCTGAATGGAAAGGCCGGGAGACAAACTGTTCTAAAATACATACATGTAGCAAATGGCTGTTAAATGGATACCTGAGTTTTGGTTGATGTTTTGACAACAATTTGAATTTAACCAATCAGTTTAAATTATACCCAGGATACTAAAACCCAATCGAGCTTGAATGTATTGTTTTGACACCTAAAAATCAATCAAATTGTACATTGGAACCAATGATATAGGAAGGGAAAAGGTTGAGATTCTGAAAGGAGAATATAGAAAGTTAGGCAGGAATTTAAAAAGGTTCTTGAGACTAGTAATATCTGGATTACTCCCAGTGCTAAGAGCTAGTGAGGGCAGAAATAGGAAGATAGAGCAGATGAACGCATGGTTGAGGAGCTGGTGTATGGGAGAAGGAATCACATTTTTGAATCATTGGAATCTCTTTTGAGGTAAAAGTGACCTGTACAAGAAGGATGGATTGCACCTAAATTGGAAGGGGACTAATATACTGACAGGGAGATTTGCGAGAGCTACTCTGGAGGATTTAAACTAATAAGGTGGCTGCAAGGTGGGACCCAGGGAGATAGTAAGGAAAGAGATCAATCTGAGACTGGTACAGTTGAGAACACAAATGAGTCAAACAGTCAGGGCAGGCAGGGAAAAGGTAGGACTGATAAGTTAAACTGCATTTATTTCAATGCAAGGGGCTTAACAGAGAAAGCAGATGAACTCAGGCAATGGTTAGAAATATGGGACTGGGATGTCATAGTAATTACAGAAACATGGCTCAGGGATGGACAGGACTTGCAGCTTAATGTTTGAGGATACAAATGCTACAGGAAGGACAGAAAGAGAGGCAAGAGAGGAGGGGGAGTGGTGTTTTGATAAAGAATAGCATTACAGCTGTACTGAGGGAGGATATTCCCGGAAATACATCCATGGACGTTATTTGGGTGGAACTCAGAAATAAGAAAGGGATGATCACCTTTTGGATGTGATGGAAAAGGATAGACCAGATCTAAAAGTTGAAATTCTAAATTGGAGGAAGGCCAGTTTTGACAATATTAGGTAAGAACTTTCAAAAGCTGATTGAGAGTAGATGTACGCAGGTAAAGGGATGGCTGAAAAATGGGAAGCCTTCAGAAATGAGATAATGAGAGTCCAGAGACAGTATATTCCTGTTAGGGTGAAAAGAAAGGCTGGTAGGTATAGGGAATGCTGGATGACTAAAGAAATTGAGGGTTTGGTAAAGAAAAAGAAGGAAGCATATGTCAGGTATAAACAGGATAGATCGAGTGAATCCTTACAAGAGTATAAAGGTAGTAGGAGTATACTTAAGAGGGAAATCAAGAGGGCAAAAAGGGGACATGAGATAAATTTGGCAATAGAGTTAAGGACAATCCAAAGTGTTTTTACAAATATATTAAGGAAAAAAGGGTAACTAGGGAGAGAATAGGGCCCCTCAAAGATCAGCAAGGCAGCCTTTGTGTGGAGCCGCAGGAGATGGGGGAGATAATAAATGAGTGTTTTGCATCAGTATTTACTATGGAGAAGGACATGGAAGGTATAGACTGTAGGGAAATAGATGGTGACATCTTGAAAAATTTCCATATTACAGAGGAGGAAGTGCTGGATGTCTTGAAATGCATAAAGATGGATAAATCCCCAGGACCTGATCAGGTGTACCCTAAAATTCTGTAGAAAGCTAGGGAAGTGATTGCTGGGCCTCTTGCTGAGATATTTGTATCATCAACAGTCACAGATGAGGTTCCAGAAGACTGGAGGTTAGCTGACATGGTGATACCATTTAAGAAAGATGGTAAGGACAAGCCAGGGAATTACAGACCAGTGAGCCTGACGTCGGTGGTGGGCAAGTGTTGGACGGAATCCTGAAGGACAGGATGTCCATGTATTTGGAAAGGCAAGGACTGATTAGGAATAGTCAATATGGCGTTGTGCGTGGAAGATCATGTCTCACAAACTTAACTGAGTTTTTTGACGAAGTAACAAAGAGGATTGATGAAGGCAGAGCTGTAAATGTTATCTACATGGACTTCAGTAAAGCGTTCGACAAGGTTCCCCATGGGAAACTGGTTAGTAAGGTTAGATCTCACGGAATACAGGAAGAATTAGCCATTTGGATACAGAACTGGCTCAAAGGTAGAAGACAGAGGGTGGTGGTGGAGGGTTGTTTTTCAGATTGGAGGCCTGTGACCAGTGGAGTGCCACAAGGATCGGTGCTAGGTCCACTACTTTACGACTTTTAGATAAATTATTTGAATGTGAGCTTAAGAGATACAGTTAGTAAGTTTGATGACATCAAAATTGGATGTGTAGTGGACAGCAAAGAAGGTTACCTGAGATTACAACAGGATCTTGATCAAATGAGCCAATGGGCTGAGATGTGGAAGATGGAATTTAATTTAGATAAATGCAAGGTGTTGCACTTTGGGAAAGCAAATCTTAGCAGGACTTATACGTTTAATGGTAAGGTCCTAGGGAATGTTGCTGAACAAAGAAACCTTGGAGTGCATGTTCATAGCTCCTTGAAAGAGGAGTCGCAGGTAGATAGGATAGCGAAGCAGGCTTTTGGTATGCTTTCCTTTATTGAGTAGAGGAGTTGGCAAGTCATGTTGCAGCTGTACAGGACATTGGTTAGGCCACTGTTGGAATATTGCATGCAATTCTGGTCTCCTTCCTATCGAAAGGATATTGTGAAACTTGAAAAGGTTCAGAAAAGATGTACAGGAATGTTGCCAGGGTTGGAGGATTTGAGCTGTAGGGAGAGGTTGAATAGGCTGGGGCTGTTTTCCCTGGAGCATGAGAGGCTAAGAGGTGATCTTATAGAGGTTTATAAAATCATGAGGGGCATGGAGAGGGTAAATAGACAAGGTCTTTTCCTTGGGGTGGGGGAGTCCAGAACTAGAGGGCATAGGTTTAGGGTGAGAGGGGAAAGGTATCTGGATGGGTATATGAATAGGAAGGGTTTGGAGGGATATGGGCTGGGTGCTGGCAGATGGGACTAGATAGGGTTGGGATATCTGGTCGGCATAGATGAGTTGGACCAACAAGTCTGTTTCCATGCTGTACATCTCTATGACTCTCTGACTCTAAAGTATATGAATTTCATGTGTTATTGGGGGTATTAAATACACGGGCATTTTGAAAACTGGTCAGACAGCAACTGCCATCAATCAGCTGAGCAACTGCTGAGAGCCAGAGAGCTACCTGCCCATCTAACATCTTGCTGTCAATGAAGTTAGAAAACACTCTCTATTAAAGTTACCTTTTCATGTAAAACATACTGACAGTAAAAAATAAAGAAGACAACTCAGGGAGACCAGAAGCCGGAAGATTGAAGACAGCAGAGAAGACAGAGGCTGTGTGGTCTTGAGATTGAGTTAGTGTAATGTCTAATAAGTGTGTATTGGAACAGCATTTTTTTATGGAGTTGGGTAGTAAGTAGTTAAGAAAAGGGCGGGCTTGGATTTGTGAATAGTCATTTAGAATTCACTATTAGAGTTCAGAAAATAAATTGTTATTTTTCTTTCAATAGCGGAATGTAGAAGTCCTCATCACTCAGGTTTTAGAGTCATGGAGTCATAGAGAAGTACAGCACAGAAACAGACTCTTTGGTCCAACTCATCCATACCGACCAGATATCCAAACCCAATCTAGTCCCACCTGCCAGCACTTGGCCCAGATCTCTCTAAACCCTTCCTATTCATCCAGATGCCTTTTAAATGCTGTACTTGTACCAGCCTCCAACAGTTCCTCTGGCAGCTCATTCCATATATGCACCATCCTCTGCGTGAAAAGTTGCCTCTTAGGTCCCTTTTATATCTTTTCCCTTTCACCCTAAACCTATGCCCTCTTGTTGTGGACTCCCCTACCCCAGGTAAAAGACCTTGCCTATTTATCCTATCCATTCCCTCATGATTTTATAAACCTCTATAAGGTCACCCAGATTACAAGGCAAGGCGAGCTTTTCTGGGTGTTTGGTTTAATTGTTAGAGGGGTTTGACCTCCGCGTCGTAACAGTATCCAAGGAAATGTAGCTGTTCTTTCCTGTTACAATAGTTGCTGAATCTTTCTAGTCAATATGTCTGCTGAGCAATCCTTTATATATAACAAAGAAACAGCACCTGTCCTAGTGTGAGATTGGCAAACGTCTGTTATGGGTGGCACAGTGGTTAGCACTACAACCTCACAGCACCAGGGTCCCATGTTCGATTCCAGCCTTGGGTTACTGTCTGTGTCGGGTTTGCATATTCTCCCTGTATCTGCGTGGGTTTCCTCTGGGTGCTCTGGTTTCCTCCCACAGTCCAAAGGTATGCAGGTCAGGTGAATTGGCCATGCTAAATTTCCCATAACGTGAGGTGCATTAGTCAGAGGGAAATGGGTCTGGGTGGGTTACTCTTCAGAGGGTCGGTGTGGACTGGTTGGGCCGAAGGGCCTGTTTCCACACTGTAGGGAATCTAACCTAATCTAGACACAGAATCACAAAAGTGAACACAGAAACTGGAAGTTGATGTGGACAGATTGCTAACACCAGTACTTTCCAACTGCACGTGGTCCCCTCTGATCTCTCTAATTTGGCACAGTCACATACAGAAAAGAAAACTGATTTAAAAACAATTAATAACATAATCCAGTTTTGACTCACACTTATTTTACATTTTACTTTCGTTAAATTCCTTTCATTTTATGTGCTTGCTAGCCTTTATGACTACTTTTAAAATGTGTTTTGGGTGACACCAAACACAGCCAATGTGTAAGCACGCTTAATTGGAAGCACACCTGATGAAGGAGTGGCACTTCCAATTAAACCTGTTGGACTATAACCTGGTGTTCTGTGATTTTTAACTTTGTACACCCCAGTCCTTCTCCAAATAATGTGTAAACATAACATGCTGAATCTATACTCCTCTCATCAGTCAGCTCACAGCAGCAGTGTAACAAAAAACTTTACCAAAAGTTTTTCATTTTCATTCCAGCTTTTCATTCAATTGTTCTGAAGACTCAAAGCACTGAAACTCTAATCCCCTTTTTTGTTGACCACATATATCTGGAGTTCAGAAATCCAGCAGTCAGAATATCTTTATATCTTTAACCGCAATAACAGACATTTCAATGGATGGATTTCATTTCAATTGCACGAAAGCCTTTTGTTTTCAAATGCTTACTACTAATCAACAATATATCAGGTTACTTTTAAGAACAGAGGAAACTTTCCATCAAATAATATTTGTAAGTTTTTTTGCTGGTAGCAATTGATTGAAAGCACATCAGATTATAATATATTACTCTTCAATAATAACTTAGTTATTAAATTATTCAGTAACAATCCAGCAATTTTTATTAAATTTAACTTCTATTGATTGCGACCCAGCTTTTTCAATATTCGAACAAATGGTGGCCATTGCTTTGCACAACGGTCATGATCATCTTGTGTTATGGTTATCACATCAGGAAATAGAATGGTTCTGAAACACAGGCCCTGATTTTAATTGCATCCCCTGACTCCAAGCTGGCAGGAACCAGTGGTGGGGGCAGTCAAAAACACAATAAGAGATTTACCCCTCCACCCCCACTGTGCTTTCCCACCTTACCTAGATCTTCCCAGGTGGGACTCCCACTAGAAGATGCCAACATTCCATCTTTAAAGATACAGATTACACTCCCGCTGTCCACCAGGACCTGACCTGCAATTTTCTTCTGAGGTCTGACTGAGGAAGCTGTGGTGACTTTGTTGGCCAACTCGATCCCCTCTCACCTGCAGGACTACAACCCCAACAACACTCAAGTAGCTTACAGCATCCATTACAAAGCAGCCCAATTGACTGATACCACATCCAAAAAGTATTCATTCCCTCCACCACGAATGCTCAGTAGCAGCCACAAGATGAACTGCAGCAATTCACCACAGCTCTTTCAACAGCACCTTCCAAACACGTGGCCAGCATCTTCTGGAAGAGCAACAGTAGCAGATACTACCACCAATAAATTCCTTTCCAAGCCGCTCACCATCCTGACTTGAAAATATAAAAACCGTTCCTTTAGTGTCATTGGGTCAAAATCCTAACAGCGTTGTGGGTCTACCTATAGTACTTGGACTGCAACAGTTCAAGAAAGCAACTCACCATCAACATCCCAAGGAAAATTAGGTAATAAATGTTGGCCTAGCCTGCAACACTCAAATCCCATGAATTAACAAAAGAAAAACAGACCTGCTAAAAGATGGAATGTGCACCAAACAGTCCCAAAAGGAAACTGATAAATATTTAACTTTTAGGTTCTTTGTGGGTAAGGAAGAGGAGGAGTCGACAGATCACTAGGCAACCTCAGGGCACCCTTTACTCCTCCCAACCTTGTCTCCCCACTCTTGATTACACCCAGAGACTTCCCCCCACTCCAAGTGACTGAAGTACAATTCCTATAGCTGCAACTTCCCACAATTGCACAGGAAGTGGCTTGGGCTGGCATCAAGAAATGTTAAACAAATAAGGTTACTAAGATTGCCTGGACTCTCCAGGTACACTGATTTCTCTGGGGCTGATGTTCACCATGACTGACCATCCCTCTTTCCCTTCCCCTTCAAAATCATGGCCATAACTCAGGGGATGCTGAAAATTCACAGCAGCTCAGTTAGAATCTGAAAAGAGAAAATATGGAGTGTTTCAGACAAAATATTTCAGTGAATACTCCTGGTCAAAAGTACAGCTACTCACTTCTCCACTTGCACAGATATGCAACACAGATTTATGTTAATGATTCCCAACAGAACAGGACCCAGCTGTTGACTGTCTTAGAACTTTGATTTCTTTAGGTTAGAATTCAGACAGATTCTTGGAGTGGAACAGAGCTTTATTCTGCATCATACCATTTGTGTTATAATTGAGAAAATGTTTCTTGGTACTGACACTGGATGCAGAAAAGTGATATATAGCAGCAACCTTTATTTTAAATAGTACAAGACATAACCAAGGTAATTGAAAACAAACAAATGAAAGTGGTAAGTAATATAGGTTAAAAAGTGACACCTTAATAGTTTTCTCCACCAGGTCCCAAACCAAACGTTAATTTTTTTGCATTAGACTGTAATTATCAAAGATTATGCTTTTTCTCTGTAGCTCTGATGACTTGAGCTACAACTTAATGGCCACTTTTATACCATTTCTGACCATTGGCTTCTGTTGTTTGAATCTCTGACAGCCATAAGAAGTTGGAAAATCTGACCCTGGCCAGCTGGCATCCAGGAAGTTCTATCTACCCTTCACACATGCTGAGCGTTTAACCGTCACTAGTAAAGTATGATTCTATGAAAGTAAAACCTACCTGGCAATACTAAGCCATCCATTGGCCAGCTGGTATTTTCTGCCCATATCTAGCAATGGGCTACCACATCAAACCCAGGGCTCAAGCCTTGGACAACTTGTGCAATTTACATTTGCCCCACCTCCTTGCACCTTGCCAGGAGTTAAAAATCACCCTTGGGCCTTTTGAAAGATAAGGTTACCAGCAGCATATCAACATGATATTCTTTAAAGCCAACCTTCTAAATAGCCAATGTTCAATTTTATCCAAGAAGTCTGCTTTTAGTCAAATTAAATTTAAGTTCAGGTACATTTCACATCCAGGTAATATATATATATATATTTTAAAAAGCTTTAGCAGAAGTATTGGTATGAACAAAATACAAACAAGTTAGAAGCAGGCCATTCTACCTCTCAAACCTGTTCCAACATTCAATGAGATCTGATCTCTAGATTCCTGCTTAATCCCAATAACCATCAATACCTTTGTCAGGTCAAGAAGCTGAATTTCCTTAGAAAATTAAAAGAAATACCTCTGATTAACATAGATCACATGGAGAAAGCAGGAACAGTGTCCTGGATGATCAACCATGATTGTATTGAATGGTGGAGAAGGGTCAAATGTCCGCATGGTATGCTTCTATGATCCCTCTGTTCCGTCAAGGAGATTAGAGGACATGTCCTCATTTGATGCATCAGACAGAAGTTTCTACAGGTCTCCCTGCTATAGGAAGAATGTTGTGAAACTTGAAAGACTTCAGAAAAGATTTATAAGGATGTTGCCAGGGTTGGAGGGTTTGAGCTACAGGGAGAGGCTGAATAGGCTGGGGCTGATTTCCCTGGAGTGTCAGAGGCTGAGGGGTGACCTTGTAGAGGTTTATACAATCATGAGGGGCATAGATAGGGTAAATAGACAAGGTCTTTTCCCTGAGTTGGGGGAGTCCAGAATTAGAGGGCATAAGCTTAGGGTGAGAGAGGAAAGATTTAAAAGGGACTTGGGGGCAACTTTTTCATACAAAGGGTGGTGCATGGCACGTATGGAATGAGCTGCCAGAGGAAGTGGGGGAGGCTGGTACAATTACAACATTTAAAAGACATCTGGATGTGTACATGAATAGAAAGGGTTTAGAGGGATATGGGCCAATTGCTGACAAATGGGACTAGATTTATTTAGGATATCTGGTTAGCACAGATGAGTTGGACCAAAGGGTCTGTTTCAGTGCTGTATATCTCTATGACTCTATGATTCATGACATCAGTATGTCAGAGGCATCATGAGAATTTTTGATGTGATTTTCATGAATTTGTTGTTAGATTATGTCTTAGACAATTAAGCAGAAAAGCACCACCTTCCACAATACCCTTGCAAACTATATTCTACAAATTGACTTTAACTGATCTTCACCTACAATATTATAGTGGTACACCTGACATTTAAATTATACTTTTCTCTCTACAAAAATTATTTTACCTTATATAATTCTGAAGCTTCACTACAGTGGTTAGGAGGCAGAGGTGGTAACCCAGGCAACCCTCTTGTATAACTACTGTGAAGTATAGGAACGTCCTGTGACTAAAATCAACAACAGAGGGTTATTTGTTTCTGAACAACTCAGTATAACAAGAATCTTCACTAACAAATCTACTCTAGGAAAACTCATTTTAAGAAATGATATTGCAGAATTTTTGATGCAGCAGCTGATTATTTTGAAAGGAATGTGGATATCATTTGCTGCCTATCCCTGATTCATATGTCTGAAACTTTGCTCTTGAACATTTTGGTAAGCAATCTGTTTGCCCCTCAGATGTATTACTAAAGCCTTCCATTTAAAATATAGCTAAGGCCAAAGATTGCCTCTGAAATTGTTGCATTAGGTAGCTTACCTTGAACTTGATATCCTCTCTTCCATTGTATTTAACCCTTCACAGCAAACACCCATCTCAGTTTATCTTTCAATTCTGTCAACTCTTAACCCCAGCATCCCATCAAACACCTTCCCCAGTGGAGCCAGGATCTGCAGATCTAGCACTGGACTGTTGAGTCACCACAGGAGCCACAGTATAGGATAGGAAGAAAGTCATGCTCATTCCTTCCTAACATTTTATTTGGTAATTTTACTCTCATTCATTAACTTCCTTTTGCATGACCTCAGTGTGTACAACCTTCATGCCTCTGACAATGCGATGGTTCATTTCACTGCAACTTGGTTTCTTTAATGCCTTTCAAAGGAGCAATTCCAATTCAGAGACAATATAATGTGGATGGAAGTAAAAGTATCTACTTCGTTAGAAAGAAAAACAGAAAGGCAAATTATTTGATGTTCAAAGGGGACCTGAGTGTCTTTGTTTATGAATTGCCAAAAGCTAGTATGTTGGTGGTGTAGCAAATAGAAGCAAATGCAATGTTGGATTTCATCACAAGGGAATTTGAGTCCAAGGGTAAAGATGTCTGAAGAAGGGTCACTGGACCCAAAATGTTAACTCTGATTTCTTTCGCAGATGCTGCCAGATCTGCTGAATTTTTCCAGCAATTTCTGTTTCTGTTTTCCAACATCCACATTTCTTTCAGTTTTTTTTATTTCAATAAAGATGTCCTGCTGTATTTGTTTAAATCCTTGATGTGATTGCACCAGTGTAATCACTGTTTTGTTCTCCTTAGCTAAGGAACGATATTGAGGACCACCACAGTAATCTATGGGAGGGCAGGTCTGTCCCATTAGAAGAAATTGAAGACGCTGGTCCTATATTCCATAGACTTTCAGAGGATGAGGGCAACATCATTGAAACTTTTTAAATACTTAGTGTGTTACAGGGTGGATAAGGGCAAGGTGTTTTTTTGGCTGATATGTCAAGAATCAAAATATGGTCCCAAAATAAGGGGTAGTTTTGAGTACAGGAGTTGGCAAGTCATGTTGTGGCTGTACAGGACATTGGTTAAGCCACTTTTGGAATATTGCATGCAATTCTGGTTTCCTTCCTATTGGAAGGATGTTGTGAAACTTGAAAGGGTTCAGAAAAGATTTACAAGGATGTTGCCAGGGTTGGAGGATTTGAGCTATAGTGAGAGGCTGAAAAAGCTGGGGCTATTTTCCCTGGAGCATCGGAGGCTGAGGGGTGAACTTATAGAGGTTTATAAAATCATGATGGGCATGGATAGGATAAATAAACAATGTATTTTCCCTGGGGTGAGGGAGTCCAGAACTAGAAGGCATAGGTTTAGGGTGAGAGGGGAAGGATATACAAGGGACCTAAGGGGCAACTTTTTCACACAGAGGGTGGTGCGTGTATGGAATGAGCTGCCAGAGGAAGTAGTGGAGGTGAAAATCTAGACCCCATTGCAGGGCCTCTCAGTCTCGGGATCTGTCAAAATAATCACTCGGAGTTCGGTCTGTTTAAAGCAATGTTACCAGTTTAATAAATTAAGGCAGCCTGGCGCCATTTCTCCACGGAACACAGAAGCATTTAACCTCTGTGTTGCTGGATAAATCTGCCTTAATTTAGTAAACTGGTAACCATGCTTTAAACAGACCGTATTCCTAGTTACTCTTTTGATCAATCTCGAACCAAGGGGTCCCTCTGGAGGGGTCCAGATCTTCAGAGGCTGGTACAATTTTAACATTTAAAATGCATCTGGATGGGTATATGAATGGGGAGGGTTTAGAGGGATATGGGCCAAGAGCTGGCAAATGTGACGAGATTAGGTTAGGATATCTGGTTGGCATGGATGAGATGGACTGAAGGGTCTGTTTCCATGCTGTACATCGCTATGACTCTATGGCTTTTGAAGCCACTTTCCATATTCCCCTTAATGCTTTGAAAGTGAGTGACATTGGAACCCAGAGCCAAAGTAAGAGCAGTTGAATCTTCCATCAAAATTGCCAGAGTTATCACTAGAAGTGACAGAAATGAGTGTTTCATTGTAGTATCCATAGACCTGACTATGCTTGACTTCATTGTTTTCATGCCAGGTGAAAAGACCCCACAACAGCTGATGTTGAACGTTTCGGTATTCTAACATTGTATTTAGGCTCCATGCGACAAGTCTAATAAACTAAGCAGTTAATGGTGCCTTGACATCAGTCTTCTTCAGTTGGCTTAGTCTTTAAGTTAAAATCAGCAAGTTAGCTCCAGGGTTTATCATCCTGCCCTTCACTCTGTACATTTACAATTGGTGACACCTCGAGTGCAGATCGATTTAATTTGTCTTCTAAACCATATGGGTTGATAAATTCTGAACAGGTGCCTGAAAGTACACATATTGATTGTGATTGTGTGTGCTGAGGAAGATTGCCTCCCCCGCTTCCTTTGTTTCTGGTCACGGATGCAAGAGAAAAGCCAACAACATGAGTTAGCAGTTAGTGGCAAGGGTTAATAGTTACAAGTGAGTGAGGTGAAGTTCCAAAGAAGAGTCACATTGAACTTGAAACATTAACTCTATTTCTCTCTCCATAGATACTGCCAGACCTGCTGAGTTTCTGTAGCACTTTCTGCTTTTAATACAGACAAGTGGGAAGTCACTGCAGGACAATTTGTTCATTCAGGGTGTGTGAGAGAGACACTTCTGTAAGAAAGGAGAATTATGAAGGCAAAATGAGAAGACACCAAGGGGTATGCTCTCCAGCTTCACCGGTTGTAGTGTTTGTTGTCACACTAATGTGAAGCATATTGCCTTGACATTCGCCTGCATCCCATTTTGAAAAAAAGAACAAAATAATTACCTCTTGAACCCTACTGCAACATTTGAGAATCAAAATGTTTTGCTCTACTTGTATCATGCACTGCTAACTCAACTCCAACTGACAAGGGAACAGCAGTCCAAAAGCTTATGATTTCAAACAAACCTGTTGTACTATAACCTGATGTGCCATTTCTCACTTAAATAAAGGCAGTATATGAAGTCTAGGCAGCTTTTTAATGGAATGACTGACACTAATGTCCCATGGTTCTGGATTAGTGGTGCTGGAAGAACACAGCAGTTCAGGCAGCATCCAAGGAGCAGCGAAATCGACGTTTCGGCAAAAGCCCTTCATCAGGAATAAAGGCAGAGAGCCTGAAGCGTGGAGAGATAAGCTAGAGGAGGGTGGGGGTGGGGAGAAAGTAGCATAGAGTACAATAGGTGAGTGGGGGAGGGGATGAAGGTG
>NC_057730.1:52351895-52353661 GCF_004010195.1 Chiloscyllium plagiosum | reverse complement strand
GGAAAGTGCCAGGATGGGAGGGTGGGTTGTAGGGGGGCATGGACCTGACCAGGTAGTCACGGAGGGAACGGTCTTTGCGGAAGGCAGAAGGGGTGGGGAGGGAAATATATCCCTGGTGGTGGGGTCTCCCAGCTCAGCACTGTCCCCATGACTTGTCCGGACTTGTCCGACCTGCCTAGCTCATTTTCCACCTATCCACTCCACCCTCTCCTCCCTGACCTATCACCTTCATCTCCTCCCCCACTCACCTATTGTACTCTATGCTACTTTCTCCCCACCCCCACCCTCCTCTAGCTTATCTCTCCATGCTTCAGGCTCTCTGCCTTTATTCCTGATGAAGGGCTTTTGCCCGTACCGTCGATTTCGTTGCTCCTTGGATGCTGCCTGAACTGCTGTGTTCTTCTAGTACCACTGATCCAGAATCTGGTTTCCACCATCTGCAGTCATTGTTTTTACCTACTAATGTCCCATGTGTCAATTGGCGAGATGTCAAAAAGCAGCACAAGTACACAGAGGTCCTGGGCTATTCCTGATGAGGAAGGATCTCCACTCACTCCATACACAGCTGATGTGTGATGACAGGAATTCTATCATGCAGGTATACACAGCTTACCAAATGAGGTATGCAAACCCTTTTAAATCATAATTCTCACAGATGTTACTGAGTATGAATACTGGTTGCAATGCCAACTTTCACCTACTCCATCCAGAATGTTTGTGTACATTCACACTCTGACGATGAAAGCAAATCAATTACAAACTCACTTCTAGTTTGGAAAGTCAACTAATATCGGCATTTCCACAACGTGATCAGCAGTGTTGGATTTAAAGTGTTCTAACATTTGTCAGTATTTCACTTTTGCAGTTTCCTGGTAATGTCATCAAACATAAAATCCCATTCACAAGTTCAATGGAAATGCAAGGGTAATTGACGAGGAACCAAAAATACCACAGTTTCTGGAAACATGCAAGAGCTTAGCGTAGAAATCTGCCTTCACCAGCTGGAGGGCAGAAGATTTGAACAACATCTAACTTTAAATGTTACATGCATTTGGAAATCCCAACAATGAGACATTCTGTCCTAAAGAATTGTAATTTCACCATTTCTTCAAAATATTAAATGTCTTCTATCTCATCAAGTCAATAATTCTTGCTATACAAGCTTAATCCCACCGAATTACACTTTAGACATTCTTTGTAGCTCATGATTGTCTTAATAAAAGCATAGCTAAAAATGTGTTGCTGGAAAAGCGCAGCAGGTCAGGCAGCATCCCAGGAGCAGGAGAATTGACGTTTCGGGAATGAGGAAAGTGTGCCAAGCAGGCTAAGATAAAAGGTAGGGAGGAGGGACTTGGGGGAGGGGCATTGGAAATGCGATAGGTGGAAGGAGGTTAAGGTGAGGGTGATAGGCCGGAGTGGTGGTGGGGGCGGAGAGATCAGGAAGAAGATTTGAGGTTAGAAAGATGGTGCTGAGTTCGAGAGTTGGGACTGAGACAAGGTGGGGGGAGGGGAAATGAGGAAAGTGGAGAAATCGGAGTTCATCCCTTGTGGTTGGAGGGTTCCTAGGCGGAAGATGAGGTGCTCTTCCTCCAGCCATCGTGTTGCTATGGTCTAGCGATGGAGGAGTCCAAGGACCTGCATGTCCCTGGTGGAGTGGGAGGGGGAGTTGAAGTGTTGAGCCACGGGGTGGTTGGGTTGGTTGGTTCAGGTGTCCCAGAGGTGTTCTCTGAAACATTCCGCAAGTAGGCGGCCTGTCTCCCCAATAT
>NC_057730.1:52313448-52351584 GCF_004010195.1 Chiloscyllium plagiosum | reverse complement strand
ATTGGGAATATGGGATGGTGTTTTTACAGGGGGTAGGGTGGGGGGAGGTGTAGTATAGGTAGCTGTGGGAGTCGGTCGGTTTATAGTAAATGTCCGTGTTGATTCCGTTGCCCGAGATAGAAATGGAGAGGTCTAGGAAGGGGAGGGAGGAGTCTGAGACGGTCTGGGTGAAAGGTGTTAGTAAAGTGGATGAACTGTTCAACCTCCTCATGGGAGCACGAGGCAGCGCCTATACAGTCATCGATGTAGCGGAGGAAAAGTTGGGGGGGTGGTGCCAGTGTAGCTGCAGAAGATGGACTGTTCCACATATCCTACGAAGAGGCAGGCATAGCTGGGGCCCATGTGGGTGCCCATGGCTACTCCTTTGGTTTGGAGGAAGTGGGAGGATTGGAAAGAGAAGTTGTTCAGAGTGAGGACCAGTTCAGTCAGTCGAAGGAGGGTGTCAGTGGAAGGGCACGCTGCCTCGTGCTCCCATAAGGAGGTTGAAATGACTACTTTTAATCACTTTAGCCTCACTCCATTGCTATTTGAGTCCACATTGCCTTGTTATCATTCTCAGATATCAGTTTCTTTAAATAATTGAGCAGTACGTGAATTATGGGCTTGGATGTAATAAATGTTAAATGGATATAAAGTGAAAGAGGCTGCAATATTAGACTGTTAGATATAGGAGCAGAAGTACGTCATTTAACCCATCAAGTCTGCTCTGTCACTCAATGAAATCTGTTAATCTTCAACTCCACTTTTCTGCCTTGCCCCA
The DNA here is from genome assembly GCF_004010195.1 of Chiloscyllium plagiosum. Taxonomy (NCBI): domain Eukaryota; kingdom Metazoa; phylum Chordata; class Chondrichthyes; order Orectolobiformes; family Hemiscylliidae; genus Chiloscyllium; species Chiloscyllium plagiosum. The sequence goes on along the minus strand of NC_057730.1, from coordinate 52,350,824 downwards.
TAAACTGTGATCTCCTGAGTGAATAAAAATGTCAATCTTAGTAATGAATATACCTAATGACTAGCACGAAGAGCCCTCTGTGGCAAATAATTCAACAAATTCACCGCCCTCTTGAGAACAAATTCCTTCATAATTGATTGAGTATTTTGAAAAAGTAAAGAAGATTGATAGGGGCAGATTGGTGGACATGATCTGTCTGGACTTCAGTGAGGCATTTGACAAGGTTCCTCATGGGAGACTGGTTAGCAAGGTCAGATCTCACGGAATATAGGGAGAACTAGCCATTTGGGTACAGAACTGGCTCGAAAGGAATGTTATAAAACAAAAATTGACATCGACTTTATGAGAAGGCACTAGGGCTATTGAACATAAGAAGCATCTTCATGAGGCAGGACATACGGAGTTCAGGGTTGCAACCCCCTCCCTAATGGCATTGTAGATGTGCCTATGCCAAATGGACTGCAGCATTTAAAGAAGGCACCTCACTATCAAATTGTCAAGTCCAATTAAAGATGGACAACAAATATTGGGCAAGCCAGCAACACCCTCATTCCAAGAATGAATTTTCTTTTAAATTCCAGTACTTAGGGTCTTGGCAGCTGAAGGTATAGCTGCTCATGACAGTGATAAAATTAGGGGTGTTCATGAGGCAAGGCTTGCAGGAAAACAAATATACTGGAGAGTTATGGGGCTGGGAGGAGATTAAATAGTTAGGGAGGTGGGAGACCTTAGTGGGATTTGAAAACAAGAATGCAAAAAATCACTTAAACGGTAGCCAATGTACGGCAGTAAATGCCAGTTTGACAGGTAAACATGACTTGATTCCAGCAGCAGAGGAATGCCATTAGGGAGGGGGTTGCAACCCTGAACTCCGTGTGTCCTGCCTCATGAAGATGCTTCTTATGTTCAATAGCCCTAGTGCCTTCTCATAAAGTCGATGTCAATTTTACAGAGGGTAGAATGTGGGAGGCTGGCCAGGAGTGCTAACTCTGGAAGCAACAAAAACATGGAGGGTTTCAACAACAAATGAGATAAGGCAGGAAAGGAGCAGCCCAGATTGAGTAGATAGTTACAAGTTGATCGGGAGAATGCGGAGGAAGTGCTGATGGTTATGGTGTGGACATGTGGCTGGGAGCATATCCTGGAGTCAAATGTGACATCCAAATTTTAAACAATCTGGTTCTGTTACAGACAGTTCCCAGGAGAGGGACAAATTCAGTGCAAAAGGAATGAAGTGTGAGGCAGGGAAAAAAAAATGTCTTTATATAAAAGGGTAGTTTGTTGCGGATATCATTAGTGAAGAAAAATCAGGCAATGACTACCGCCCAGTGACTCTCATATCCATCATTATGAAATGCTTCGAGAAGTTAGTAGTACACAGAACATAGAACAGTACAGCACAGAAATGGGCCCTTTGGCCCATGATGTTGTGTCAAACATAAATTAATCCCTTCTGTCTTCCCTTGTTCATCCCAAGCCTTGATATTATCCAGATCTTGTTGCATTTGAACATGGTGCTTCAGTGAAGGACTGCTTCCCGAAAGTGATGCAGAGCAATAGAGGGTTTTTTTTGAAGAATCCCTGCAGTCTGGAACAAGACCCCTCGGCCCAACAAGTCCACACGGACTCTCCGAAGGGTAAACCAACCAGGCCCATTCCTCTACCCGATTATCCTATATTTACCCCTGACTAATGCACCTAACCTACACATCCCTGAACACTATGGGCAATTTAGCGTGGCCAACCTGCACATTTATGGATTGTGGGAGGATACCAGAGCACCTAGAGGAAACCCCTGCAGACACAGAGAAAATGTGCAAACTCCACACAGATAGTCATCGAAGGCTGGAATCAAATCCATGTGCCTGGATCTGTGAGGCAGCAGTGCTAACCACTGAGCTACCGTGCCACCCCAATGGATGGGCTGGAGTTCCAGGTAATGTGGTGGAGCAACAGAGAAGGGAGTTGTGTGTCGTCCCTTTGCAAACCTGCTTGACATTACTGATCTCAGCTTCAATCCTTCTCACATTGACATGTTGGCTGCTTCTAACCAAGCTATTTGTGTGTTACGACAATCATAGAATTCCTGCAGTGTGGAAGCATCAGGGCCACGCTGCCCCTCTGAAGAGCATCCCACCCAGACCCATCCCACTACCCTATCCCTGTTACCTTGCATTCCAATGGCAAATCTACCTAGCTAGCACATACCTCGACACTGTGGGCAATTTAGCATGACCAACCCCCTTGATTGTATGTCTTTGGTCTGTGGGAGGAAACCCACGCAGACAGAGGGAGAATATGCAAACTCCACACAGACAGCCGCCTGAGGGTGGAATCAACCCAGGTCCCTGGCGCTGTGAGGCAGCCATGCTAACCACTGAGCCATTGTGCCACCCACAAATTACTAAGGTACTAAGTTCCTGTAACTGGGCCTGTACAGGTACAGATCACCTGGTAGTACACAACGGTGTATCCCATTTCCATGGTTATGCCTAAATTTGAAATGCCATGGAGAGGCATGGGCAGACTTTGCTGACATGGTGCAAGAGCTGAAAATGTGTTGCTGGAAAAGCGCAGCAGGTCAGGCAGCATCCAGGGAACAGGAGAATCGACGTTTCGGGCATAAGCCCTTCTTCAGGAATGAGGAAAGTTTGTCCAGCAGGCTAAGATAAAAGGTAGGGAGGAGGGACTTGGGGGAGGGGTGTCGGAAATGTGATAGGTGGAAAGAGGTCAAGGTGAGGGTGATAGGTCAGACTGGGGTGGGGGCGGAGAGGTCAGGAAGAAGATTGCAGGTTAGGAAGGCGGTGCTGAATTCGATGGATTTGACTGAGACAAGGTGGGGGGAGGGGAAATGAGGAAACTGGTGAAATCCGAGTTCATCCCTTGTGGTTGGAGGGTTCCTAGGCGGAAGATGAGGCGCTCTTCCTCCAACCGTCGTGTTGTTGTGGTCTGGCGATGGAGGAGTCCAAAGACCTGCATATCCTTGGTGGAGTGGGAGGGGGAGTTGAAGTGTTGAGCCACAGGGTGGTTGGACATGGTGCAAGCCTTCTATGAGAGTTGAGCACTGCTCACTTGCATCACCATCTCCCTTCCCCCCGCCCATAAAACGTTTTAATATTGATAAGTTTCATTTGCAATTTGTCAAGTTTCTGTTAACCTTTTGATTGTTTTACAGTACCATATCAGGGATTATTCAAACTTGTTTTTAAACTATTTTCTTTAAAAGAATAGATAAATCAACATTCTAGATACATTATTAGTAAGGATTAGGGCATGGAATCAGATACGAAATATGACTAGCTAACAAATTCAGATTTAGAATACTGAGCGTATTTTACAGGAAGACGCCTGGTAAATTCCATTTGTAATTTTTTTCCCGCTTAGGGCAACCTTTCCAAGGCAGCTCTGAAATTCTTCAGTGATGTATTTTAATAGATAATTTCAGACAAGTTGTGTCGCATCTTTGGGACTTGAACCCAAAATTCCTGTCCTAGCGGTAGGCAAACTATCACTGTATCTGAAGAACCCACCGTGATGCACTTCATACGTTGAGCCGGATATACAATAAGTTACACCACGTGCACTGAGGCAATAATTTAAGTAGCTGCTATTATCTTCTGAATTCGTTATTAGAAAGCACAAGGTTATATATCGCTCACTAAAAATGAAAACCCAATACATGAACAAAATTAGACACAGAAAAGAAAATCGAGCATGCTTGATTTCATACCTCCTCTTCCATTTTTGGTCACAGCTGAATTCTTCGAACAAAACTCAGCGCCTGAATAAGAAACCCTTCAACTTTTATTAGGTCACGAATACGTGAAGATCTCCTGAGGGACAGCCGCCGTGGTTGTTTCATCACACAAAGCAGTACCTGTGCGTCTTTCTGACAGACCTGCCGTCACAGTCTGCAACCTTCAATCAAGCTGGGTCTCAACTCTTTCCCAAGTTGTTCTTTTGCTGAACATTTTGCTCAGGGTTACTTTATCTAGCCGAACTGTAAGTTTGCTGTGACTGAACGAACTTCCTGAGTTTCGTAGAATTTTAATGTGTTCCATAAAGCTGTGCTGTCTACTCTAAGATTATACTTGTTTCGGCATCCCAGCCTTATACAAGTCATTGTGTAACATCCGGGCACACTGTTGCCATTTGTTACCGCGTTCCAGTTGCTAGGTTTCCGAAGGTGTTACATATTAATAACCCTGTCCTCATTCTGAAGATGTAGCTCTCGAACATTTCTCGGGAAAGGATTCTTTTGCAAATGAATTCTTAACTACGAGTCCATAGTCTAAGTCAGGAAGTGAAACTATACACAGAATACGAATGTGCTGTATGTAAACTGTCTTATTAATGCATTTCAGACAATAGGCTTTTTTTTTAACAGCTAACAATGATCCTGGCCATTGTAGAGTCTCTCTATACATTTAACAAAGAAACAAATAATAGTTTTACCGCTGAGGCATTGTTGCAAAATCAAATTAAGGGAAACTTTTAAAAGGAACTTACTGAAATCAAATTAAATTGTCATCACAATGGGTGGTGACCCTGATGTGGAGGTGCCGGTGTTGGACTGGGGTGGACAAGGTCAGAATTCACATGACACCAGGTTTTAGTCAAATACCATCACTTTGAAATATCAAGCTTTCCAAATACTGCCCCTTAGTCAGGTGAAGTGTAGAGAGCACATCGGCACAGAATTTATAGCAGAGAGATCAAAAGACCATACGAATGGGGTGAGTGGAGTGTCCACAGGTTGGATAATAACTCCCTGCAGGTGATCAAAACTGTCAGATGGTGTGAGTAAAGTCTCAACAACTGAATTACAAGTGAAGGAACAACCTATCATTTGATTAATTGATGCAGAGAGATAATTACAACAAATTAAAAATAAGGCCGAGCTGGACACAACCCACATGACTGGACTAACGTGATAATAGTCACATGCCAAAGCAACAAGTAATCCAAAACTGTACAGAGAGATCATAACAAGTGATTAAGGGGATTGTGTCAAAACAGGACAGTAGGGAAGATTTTACAGATACAGAACAATATGGTAAGGTTACAGGTAGCACGACATGAACCAAGATCACAGTTGAGACCATTTTTATGGGTACAGAACTTGGCTATCAGTTTCTGCTTGGCGGTTCTACATTGTTGTGAATCTCGAAGGTTGGAGGACCTTTACCCAAAGATCAGGGACTGAATGTCCATGACTGCTGAAGTGTTCCCCAACTGGGAAGGAACATTCCTGTCTGTTTGTACATTCTGCATAGTCTCACCGACATACCATGCCTTGGGACATCCTTACCTGCACCATATGAGGTAGACAACCAAGTCACAGGACTGTGTCCCATGCACTTGGTGGGTGGTATTCCCCCATATGATGGCAGTATCCATGTCATAGAGTCATAGAGATGTACAACATGGAAACAGACCCTTCAGTCCAACCCGTCCATGCCGACCAGATATCCTAACCCCCCAATCTAGTCCCACCTGCCAGCACCCATCCCATATCCCTCCAAACCCTTCCTATTCATATACCCATCCAGATGCCTTTTAAGTGTTGCAACTGTACTAGCCAAAAGCAGCAGTTAAACAAAAGTGGTACAGCAAGTCTAATCGGTGAACCAGAATCCAAAAGTGATGTCAAACTCAGGAGAAACATACACAAATAAAAACATGTAGGATGCAATCCATCAGATCACTGCTGTTCAATTAATTCAGCGAGTCCTGAATGTTTCCGAACTCCGCACTGGTCTCAAAGACCAGCCCTAGCTCCTGCTCTAGTTGCTCCCAATACCACACAGAGTTGGATTTCTCCCAGTAAGGGTAAAGGTTGGAGTTTTGCTTTGCCCTGGGAGGGGGTACATTTTGGGACTCACTCACTGATCTGCCACCTCCCAAATGGTCACACTGATTCATGAAGGGAGGCAGAAGGGGTTAAGGGTGAGTGAGGGTGAAGTTACACTTTGAGACTGACTCACTGACCTGCCGTGTCCAAGCTGGACACACTGTTTCATGAGGGGCTGGGGGTTAGTGATGGGGTAGTGAGGGGGTTGATGGATGGTGAAGATGGTGTGCTGGGGGTAGACTTTGGGACTGACGCACTCACCTACCATGTCCCAGATGGATACACTGTGCCACTCCTACTCTTGATATGGTATACCTTGGCAGGGTTGTCTGGTTTTATGGTCAATGTTGTCCCTCGGGCTGGGTAGTTTGCTGTGAAAAATAGTCTGTTTAAGGTCTGACGGTTGTTTGAAGGTGAGAAGTGGAAGCATTGGGATGACCTTGGGAAGAAGCTCATTGTCATCGATGATATGGTGAAGGCTACGAAGAACATGGTATAATTTCTCAGCTCTGAGGAAGTTCTGGACAACAAAGGGCAATGTGTCCTGTCTCTGTTTTCTGAAGTTGTTGCAGTTTTTCGCTATGGCATGTTGGAACCGGCGATAAATGAGTTGACATCGTATCCCATTTTCACGAGGGCATCTTTAGGCATCTGTCATGTTCCTTCTTGCCTGAGTGGATGGGTGGTGATGCATTCCAGCTCAAAGAGCCTGTATGTTGTCACAAAGCTAGTCCTTTTAGGATATTCTGTCCTTGATGTTTTTCAGAGGGGTATTAAACCAGGCCGGGTTCTGATCAGACTGGTTTGGTACAGAGATGAAAAGGATTTTGATAGGCCTTTTGTTTATATGTAAACAGATGAGACTTCAGGCCAAAGTGGTCATGTTTTGGAAGTGACCTGTAGAATGAAAGGGGAATGGTCAGCTCTCTAGTTGAGTTTAGTTCAGTACAGAACTGGTTGGGAGTTCAACAGTGAGCCGTGTGGAAACTTTCTCTTCTGCCCTTCTAATTTCAACCTGTTAGCATCTGACCCTTTTTTGTACTGTGTTTTAAATGGGGTTTGGTTATTGGGACTGTCGTGTATATTCAGAACAGCATACTTAAGTCTAGTTTGGATAGACTGAGTTCTGTAAGGGTTATTTATTCTGTTCTTTGTGATTCATTGTGTAATTTTGTGAATAAAGTTTTTGTCTGTTTTAAACGTGGTAGTCAACCTCGCTAACTTAATCTGGGTAATTTTCACTGTACACATAGCAAAACAAATTGCAAAGTTATAATCTGGGCTGCCTGCTTAAGAATGTTTTGAGTGGTCTGGCCTAGTCCAAAACACTATCCTTGGTGTGAGACTTACTTCCCTGCATATCTCATTTTGTGAACAACCTGGAAAAAGTCTACAATATTCTGCCTCTTCAAACTATACCCCCCCCACCTCCAAACAAAACCTGGGTTGACAGTGACTGTCCCAAAGATCTTTCATCAGCTAAAGCCACACATGCCCAAAAAAAGTTATATGTGTAGACGTTCATATTGGTACAGGTGATGTAGCCAATAAATTAAGACCAGAGAATTTTTTATTTAAAATAAAACAATTCAGTTGTGATCTGTACAAAATTTATCACACAACAACTGTACAGGTCTAAAACCCGAAAGAACTGCAAATGCTGTAAATCAGAAACAAAAACAGAAATTGCTGGAAAAGCTCAGCAGGTCTGTCAGGATCTGTGGAGAGAAATCAGGATTAATGTTTTGGATTAAGTGACCCTTCCTCAGAAATGGTACAAGTCTATCATGCGACAAGTTTTTAAGCTTATTTTATTCATTCATGGGATGCGGGTGTCATTGGCTGAACCAGTATTTGTTGTCTATTCCTAATTGCCCTGCAGAAGGTCATGGCAAAGTATCTTCTTGAAATGCTGCAGTCCTTGGAATATAGGGACATATTCAGCACTGTTAGGAATGGAGTCTCAGGATTTTGACCCAGTGACACTGAAAGAGCAGCAATATATTTCCAAGTCAAGATGGTGTGCAGCTTAGAGGAGAACGTGCAGGTGGTGGTATTCCAATGTATCACCTGCCCTTGTATCTTGAAGGGTGGGTTTGGAAGATGCTGTTGAAGGAGGCTTTAGTGAGTTACTTTAAGGAAAACACACAATGTAATCAATGAAAATTTACTGTCAAACACTGAGCAGCTCTTTTCAATGTTACAAATGACACTGTATGCTACCATGCCAAAGATCCTTGTTTTTCTCAACTGACCTGCAGCCTTTTGATATGATCAATTACAGCAGCGTCCCCCACTGTTGTCCAGCTGAGACAGACTGGATTGGCCAGGTTAAGTTCCTAGCCAATCATAGCAAAAATTCACCTGGAATAGTTTCTCCATCTGCTTCTTCCCTATCACATTTTTGACTGCTTAGGATCTATGCTTGTCTCCCTGCCATCTCCCATCAATATGCAGGCCTTCAATAAACTAAGGGTCTACTTCCGTGTGTATGCTAATGACACTTGGCCCAGCCCATTATCCCTCCACTGTTTCTGAATGGTCAGGCTGTTTGTCCCATATTCAATATTGGATAGCAGACATCTCCTCCCAACAAAATATTTGTAAGACCAAACCCATTATTGTCAGTGCCTGTGACAAGCTTCCTCACAAGAGATTCCATTACTCTACCTGCCTATGTCTGAGGCAGAAACAATTTTGTTCCCAACACTGATGTCTTAAGACTTCTGGCTACATTTCCACACCATCAATAAGACTGCCATATCCATCTCTACAACGTCATCCCAATACCACCCTGCGTCAGCCCACCTGCGACTGAAACTTTCATCTATGTTTTTGTTCCCACTAGACTTAACTAAAGCTAACATGCTCCAGGTCAGCACCTCCATGTTCTATTTTCCATAAACTTGAGATCATCCAAAACTCTGCTGCTCATTTCCTGATGCATCAATTCCTGCTCACCTATTACCATTGAGCTCCCTACCCTACACTGCCTACTGTTCAGCAATGCCTTGAATTCACAATTTCCATTTTGCTGGCAAGTCCTTCCAATCTTTACTCCTCCATAACCTCCTCCAGCACTACAACCCTCCCAAGATATATCTGTACTCCAATTCTGGCCCTTTGTGCAATCCCTATTTTCATTTGGGAAGGGATGGTGGTTCAGAGATTACCTCACAGCACTAAGGACCAGCACTACAACCCTCCCAAGATATATCTGTACTCCAATTCTGGCCCTTTGTGCAATCCCGATTTTCATTTGGGGAGGCATGGTGGTTCAGAGGTTACCTCACAGCGCTAAGGACCCAGGTTCGATCCTGCCTTGGATGACTGGCTGAGTGGAGTTCGCACATTCTCCCCGGTGGGTTTGCTCCGGTTTCCTCCCACAATCCAAAAATCTGCAGGTTGGGTGAATTGGCCATGCTAAATTGCCAAGTTAGAGTAGAAGAATAGGTCTGGGTGGATTACTCTTCGGAGGGTCGATGTGCACTTGTTGGGCTGAAGGGCCTGCTTCCATACTGTAAGGAATCTAATCTTTCAGAGCAGGTGTGGTTCTGAATAGTTTAAGTTCTGAAAACTTAATTATTATGGAAATTGGATAAAACAGAACAAGGTTAAGTTTTCACTTAAGCTATAGTAATAAGTTCAAAATCCATGTACTGAATGAGAAATATACAATTACTTCTCTTTATTCAACTTTTGGTCTTCAGCTTTTTCTTATCTGCTTCTCACTTTCTCCCTCTTCATCATCTCTCATCTTATTTTCTAGATTTTCCCACTACACAGAAACAAAGGCAGGATCCCTTTTATTTTGGCATTTATTCAATTAACTCCTTCCCCACTTCAGTTACCTTCAGCCCCATGTGTGAGTCACTTTCCAGGTTGACACATAGTGGTATGGTATCACACCATTACATAATGTTGTCACATCAACTATGTATTGACTGTATTGTCCCTCAAAGCTACAAGATTCTCTTTCTTAGAAGGACCTTGACATTGCAATCATGTGTTTTACAAACACAAGCAATTCTCATAGACAGCTTCAAGGTCTTAGCTTTTTATTGCAAGTTGGCCCATTTTACAAAACTTGCCATAGTTTTTGTAGAGTCTACTATGTTAGCATCTTTTCCCTGCTATGCTCTATTTGTAAGCATTCACACTTTACAACGCTGCAAAGACAAGTTTGCAATAAAGTTAAATTTCAATAATTAGTATTCTGGTTATTAGTCTAATAATCTTATAAATTGTTACACTGTGCTTTCAGCTCAGCAGGAAGTAGAAAACTGAAATGGTGCGAGGCGGTTTCCTGAAGCAGCCGTTATATTCAAAGCTGCCATTTGACATGGTGCTGGTTGGGTGGTGTAAAGCCCCGCCGTAAACCTCGTTTGGGTGAACCCAAAATCAAACTGCACGAACACGATTTATTCCTGTTTTGAACATACATATCTTTCAAATGGATATTCGGTTATGCACAGGAGCCATATCTTAATTATTCACAATAAAACTATTATGATCTGCAGTATATGATTTATAACCCATAGGCTATGGTCTGTGCAAAAAGTGAGTGAAATAAAAAAGTGCATGTTTTAATCATGTATACAGTGAAATATATTTGTTAATTAGGTGGTGAAAAAGCTGTACTTGATGGCTCATTATATGACTTTGTAATATTGTTTCATTGCATTTGAAGGCAGTGGACTACAAATTTAATTTGTTATGGGTTGTGAGTATAGAAGGCTTTCTCTTTGATAATTCTCTCTCCTTCTATTGGAATCATTCTTTATTAAAACATGCTCAGGTTGTTGGTGTAGGGGTATATTAAATATCTTTCACAACTCAGACAGAATGAGTCCTAGCTGCAATCAATTTAAAGTATATCATCACATATTTGATTATGATTCGGAAATCTTAGAAATTATTTAGTTTATTGATTCCAAAGCTGGTATTACAGTACAAAGATGGAATCCCAATTTGTTTGCCTGACACAGTGTTCAGAATAGACTGAATAGTATTGTGTTTTCAAATCAGCTTTCTTTTCCCTGTTCAATAAGAGACAAGGATGTTGATCCAACAAAAAAAATACACAAATGCAATTAAGATAAAAGAACTTGCAATAAAAAGCACCTTGCACAATCTTAGGATGTACTAAAGTGTTTTACTGCCAATTAAGTACTTTTGACGTTAGTCAGCCTGGCAATATAAGGAAACATGACTGCTGGTTTATGGATAGAAACATTCCACTAATAACAAATAAATAAATTACGGTTTTCAATTTCAAATGCTGATGGAGTAATATATATTGGGCTAGGACAGTATTAGATAATTTAAGCTTTTCCATGAGCAATCTAAAGTCCACCTGAGATGCGCAGATGGTGCCTCAGTTTAAAGTCTTTCCCAAAAGATAAAATCTTCAATCACATGACATACTGTCAGTAGTACATTGATGTGTCAGCATAGATTACTGTTTCAAGTATTTTGAGTTGAATTTGAAGCTTTTGCCGCAGAGGACTACCACTAAGTCAGCTTTGCCAAATAGTGAAACAGACCTGACTTGCTGAATTAATTACTCATGTTCTTATTAGGTCTGTAGCACTTCTGATCATTTCTAAGGGGAGAGGTTAGGTGTAGTGGGAGTACACTTAAGTTGAGGAAATACAGTTTCAATCTCTAATCAAGTAGAAAAAATGCTTATTAATCAAGATGTGGAGGAGCCAGTGTTGGACTGGAGTGGACAAAGTTAAAAATCACACAACACCAGGTTATAGTCCAACAGGTTTATTTGGAAGCACTAGCTTTCGGAGTGCTGCTTCTTCATCTCGTGGTTGTGAAGCAGGACCATACGACACAGTATTTATAGCAAATGATTACAGTGATACGATGATACATTGAACAAGCCTAGATTGTTAAATCTTTCATCTTTTAGAATGGGTTTGCTGGTTTTGGTTCTTTAATATGTAAATCCCAGAACTTCTTTTAAGTCAAATTCTCAAGACAATGTAAGGTTTTATAACAAAAAGTGACATCTCAACTCAGACAATGCCTTAAAAGGTATGAAGTAAGAGACTGCCTGTATCCCAATCTTGTGTCAGACTGGTTCTATTTCCAAAATGGAATTTACAAGTATTATATGGAATGACTGCCTGCATTGACTGCTTGCAGGTTGTGCATTTTTTGAGCAAAATAGAATGTATCTGCAAATATAATTCTGCAAATACAAATTCACCCCATAAACTTCTGCGTGTACGTGTGCAGGAGAGAGAGAAAGTGAGTGTGAGAGTGGGAGTGCACGTGAAAAAGTGTGTGTTTGTGTGTGTGCAAGCTTGGTAAAGTGTGTGCAAGTGTGATGGGGTATAAACCTGTGAGAGGGTGCATGCCTGGATATGCGTATGGGGGTGGTATGTGTGTGTATGAGAGAGAGCGTGTGTATGAGAAAAGGTCTGCGTGAGTGTGTGAGTATCTAAGAGTATGTGTATATGTGTGCTTGTGTAGTGGAGTTACCTGTAGTGTGACATGAACCTAAGGTCCCAATTAAGGCCATCCTCATGAGTACAGTACCCATGAAGATGGCCTCACCTGGTAGACTCTCTATTATACACACACACTCTTACATATTCATACATGCATGCAGACCCTCTCTCATACAGACGCTCTTTCATAAACACTCACATAAAGCCCTCACACTCACACCCACACACGAACCCTCTCACAGCCTTATGCTCCATCACACCCATACACACACTTTATCAAGTTTGCACACATGCAAACACACTCTCTCTCAAGTGCACTCACATGCAGACACTCACTCATTCTCTCTCCTGCACGCGCACACACATAGAAGTCTATGGGGTGGATTTGTATTTGCAGAATTATATTTGCAGACACATTCTATTTTGCTCATAAAATGCACAACCTGTAGGCAGTCAATGCAAACAGTCAATCCATATAATATTTTGTAAATTCCACTTTGGAAATAGAATCAGTGTGACTCAAGATTGGGATACAGACAGACTCTGACCTCACACTTTTAATGCATTGTCTGAGCTAAGATGTCACCTTTTGTTAAAAAATCTTAAGTTATCTTGAGAATGTGACTTAGAAGTAGTTCTGGGATTTACATATTAATGAAGCGAAACCTGTAACCCACTCTAAAAGATGAAAGACTTAACAACAATCTTAGTTTATTAAATATATCATTTTACTTGCATGACACTATAATCTTTTGCTATAAATTCTGTGTCTTACGGCTTCACAGTCAACTGAAGGAGGAGCAGCGCTCCGAAAGCTAGTGCTTCCAAATAAATCTATTTAATCAAGGTTTACCATCCATGATCATTGCAGATGTTTCCTTGCATTATGTGGTTGTTTGGGACAGGCGTACATGGCTCCACAAAGAATACAATGGCCAGACATGAATGGGTCAGGAGATGCCCAACATAAGTAGTGCAGGTCACCTACATAGGCAGCAATGTCTATGATGTGGTGAATAAAGATGCAAAATAAATAATTTGTGGTAATTCCAATATCTGCTTTGGTTTTTTCTTATTTTCAGGCCAAGAAAGAATAAGAGAACAATAGCCATTGTTCAAAGGGGACCAAGAGAGAAATCTTTGAAACTAGGTAGCATTTTTTACTATTCATCTCCAGGAAAAAACTTTTAAAAATTATGTGGTTTTAATCATATAAAAAAAAACCTAGTGGCAGTACTCATCTAATTGCCTGGATTACAAATATTTATTTTACTTGAAAGTAATTTACTTTATATATAAATGTACTTCAAAACTTGTCTTGATAACCATAAGATGCTATATAAATTCAAAATATTCAAAGATTTTGCCTTCAGGTTATAAGCTAGTTTCAGTCATCTTCCAATAGGAACAGATTTTATGAGGCTGCAATCAATTATTTTCCATCTACACAGGATCATGGATATGTAACAAAACAAAACTGTTGGGGCTAGGGTAATTTCAGATGGTGCAGTGTTGCAGTTCATCTTGGTGTCACACGCCAGCCCACAGATGATGTTGCCATCTCCCTCAGTGGTAAGGGGACACTGTGGAGGTCATGAAGAGTGAAGATTCATAAATTGGTTTGAAAATTGGGAAGCAATAAAAATTAATTCTCAAATGGAATGAAAATGGGGCAAATGAGTGAGAATTCTTAAGTATAAAGAGGAAACTGGGGTTAATGAGAGTGACAATTACTGGAAGGAAATTAAAAGAAATGGGAGTGGATTCCCAAATGGGTGGTAAGGGCCAGGGGATAAGAGTGAGAATTAGTGAGTGAGAGGAAACTGGGGGAAGTGAGCAGGAGGAAATTGAGGGAAATGAGAGTGAGAATGAGTGAGTGGGAGGAAACTGAGGGAAATGAGAGTGAGAACAGAGAAAATGAGAATTTTCTAAGCAAATACTGCCTCGAATTAGTGCCATCAGAGAGAAAAAAGTGTCCCCTCTGCTTTACAGGGCACAACACATCAAGAACAAACAGAATGGAAAAGAAAATAATGATATTCCTGCCGTACTCTGAGCTCTCTCGAGCAGCAAAACACATTCGTCCGTCCCTCGGAATCCGGAACACTTCAGCTTCCGGGACTCGGGATGCATTTCAACTTTTCGTTTTCTTCATCGGTTTGTGTCCAAGCGAAATGAGCGGCGGGTATACGCGGGGGGATTAGAGCGGATCGTTCACCCCACCCCCCATCACTTCCCCACAGCCCAAGGCCGCCGCAGCCACCCCGAAGGAGGAAGGAGGTGGGTTAGATGTCGATTTTATGAGGCCGAGGATCTGAGTGACTCCTTTCGGGCGGTAACGCTGTCTGCCCCCGGGCACTATCCACCGTCATCCCCAGGCCCCGGAGCCGGTTGCTAAGGGAAGGGGGGGCTACCTCCCTGTTGCTATGCGGGCCCCACCTCCCTGTTGCTATGCGGGCCCCCCTCCCCGTTGCTATGCGGGGCCCAGCTCTGGAGGATGCATCCAGCTCCTGAGCAGATGCCCTGGTCACAGGGAGATTGATGACGAGAGTTTTCCTTTTTTAAAATGGACCGGTGGGAATTGATAGAAACAACAAGGCTCTGGAGTTTACAAGAGTCAGAGGTAACGTGATTGAAAGATACGAGATCCTGAGAGAACTTGTGGACCATTTCGCCTTGTGGGAGAATCTAGAGCTAGGGGGTCACTCATTGAAAACTGAGCTTTAAAAATGGGTGTGAATGTCTTTGGAATTCCTTTCACCAAAAGGTAGTGGATGCAGAATCCTTACATTTTTTGAGGGATAGGTAGGTGGATATATGATGACCAAGGGGATGAAAGATTATTGGAGTTATGCAGGAATCAAGAGTTGAAGTTAAAATCCAGTCAGCCATGTTGGAGCGTAGGAGGTTGAGGGGTGACCTTATGGAAGTTTGTATAATCATGAGGGGTATGGAACGGGTGAATAGCCAAGGTCTTTTCCCTAGGATGGGGGATTTCAAGACTAGGGGCCATATTTTCCAGGTGAGAGGAGAAAGATTTTAAAAAGACGAGAGGCAATTATATCACACAGAGAGTGGTTCGTGTGTGGAATGAACTTCCAAAGAAGCGGTGGTTGTGGGTATGGTTAGAATATTTAAAAGATATTTGGGTAAGTTCATGAATAGAAGAAAGTGAGGACTGCAGATGCTGGACATCAGAGCTGAAAATGTGTTGCTGGAAAAGCACAGCAGGTCAGGCAGCATCCAAGGCTCATGCTCGAAACGTCGATTCTCCTGCTCCTTGAATGCTGCCTGACCTGCGCTTTTCCAGCAACACATTTTCAGCTAAGTTCATGAATAAGAAATGTTTGGAGGGATATGGGCCAAGTGCAAACAAGTGGGACTAGTTTAGTTTATGGTTAGCACGAACAAGTTGGACTGAAGGATTTGTTTCTGTGCTGTACATCTTTTTTACTCTATGATCTTATTGAATATTTAAAGTGCCAAGTTAATGGTAGGACCCTAAAGAGTGTTGTCAAACAGAGAGACTTTGGGGTTCAAGGACATAGTTCCTTGAAAGGTGTGGTGAACCAGTGTTTACCACAGGTGGATCTGTTGGTAAAGGAAGTTATTTGGCATGCTTGCCTTCATTGATCAGAACATTGAGTATAGGAATTGGAACGTCATGTTGTGGTTGTTGTTGGAATGTTGTGTACTGTTCTGGTTGCTCTGCTATAGGAAGGATATTATTAGAAAGGATGCATAAAAGATTTACAAGGATGTTACCAAGACTGGGGGGCTTGAGTTATAAGAAGAGGCTATATTGGCGAGAACCTTTTCCTTTGGAGGGTAGGAGGTTGAGGGGAGAATGCGGGAAAATGGGATTGAAAAACCTATCATCCATGATTGAATGGCAGAGCAGACACGATGGACTGAATGGTCTAATTTCTGCTCCTATGTCTTATGGTCTCTGTAGAGCTTTATAAAATCATTAGGAGCATTAATAAGGTAACTGTTTTACTGAAACTAAACCAGCAAAAGCTGGAATAACACAACCTCTATGCTAAGCCTCCTGAGAATTGACATTCAGCATTTGCTTCTTTCTTTAGATTTTCTGTAAAATACAATCTGAAATATTAACTTCTATATTTCCTTGACAGAAACTGCCTGACCTTTCCCATGCTTATATAAAAGCAAACTACTGCAAATGCTGGAACTATGATAGAGAAAGTGCTGGAGAAACTCAGCTAGTTCTTTTCCCTAGGGGTGAGGGAGTTCAAAATTACATGGTATAATTTAACGGAGAGGGTGGAAAGATTTAAAAGCGACCTGAGGGGCAACGTTTTTCTCGTAGAGCATAGTTCATATGTGGAATGAACTGCCAGAGTTTGGTTTGGGAAACTTGGTCGTCTTGGATGAATTGGAGCAAAGGATCTGTTTCCATGCTCTATGACTGTATAACTAAACTTGTTGTGTTGCATCATGGATTATACATTTTTGGAAAGGTCCTAAATATAACAAATGCAAAGTAGCTATAACTTTAACTTTCACACGTACTGCAAAACAGCTCATGTTGTAAGGGCAATGAATTTCTAAAGTGTGTTTAGAATTATTTTATGACAAAATTTTCATTAGAACCAAGAAGGAAACATACTATAAAAAATCCAGTACTGGTATCATGCCTGAATTAATTAATAATTTGATGGTAAGTGAGTTTAACATTAAGTTTAAGAAAGATACAAGCAACAGAAAGCCTTGGGGAAACTTAGCAGATCTGGTAGCATCTGTGGAGAGAGAAACAGAGTTAATGTTTCAAGTCCGACATAATTCTTCTTTGAAAATGTTAACTGTTTCTCTCTGCACAGATGCTGCCAGACCAGCTGAGTTTTTCCAGCACTTTCTGTATCTATTTCATTTTTCCAGCATTAGCAGTAGTTTGCTTTTATACAAGCATGCGAAAGGTCAGTCAGTTTCTGTCAAGGAAGTATAGAAGTTAATATTTCAGATTGTATTTTACAGAAAATCTAAAGAAAGAAGCAAATGCTGAATGTCAGCTCTCAGGAGGCTGAGCATAGAGGCTGTATCATTCTAGCTTTCACTGGTTTAGTTTCTGTAAAACAGTTACTTTGTTAATATGTGGAGGTGCTGGTGTTGGATTGGGGTGGACAAAGTTGAAAGTCACAACACCAGGTTATAGTCCAACTCATCAATCACCAGTTCCAATGTGCCATAGCGAGAAACTCTCATGACCTCCTCAGGAGACAGACACAGGATACGACCGATTATCCAGTACTTCCCAAGTTCTTAATAGCCTGCAACACAGTATTGATGAGGATGAGCACCTTTCCAAGATCTTTCCTACTCCTCCACTTCTCACCTTTGAACAACTGCCAAACCTTAAACAGACCATTGTTCTCAATGAACAGCCCAGCCTTCAGGAACAACATTGACCACAACACCACACAACCCTGTTGTGGCAACCACTGCAAGATGCGTCAGAGTGTCAACATAGATACTACCTTCCACTTGTGGACTCCACCTACCACGTGCACAGCAGGTACTCGTGTCTCAGATGTGTCTATCTCATATGCTGTAGGCAAGGATGCCCTGAGGTGTGGTACATTGGTGAGACCAAGCAGACGCTACAACAGATGAATGGACACCGTGCAACAATCACCAAGCAGGGATGATCCCTCCCAGTCGTGGAACACTTCAACAGTCAAGGACATTTGGCTTTGGATCTTTGGGTGACCGTCATCCAAGATGGACTTCGGGATGCAACAATATAGAGTCACCGAGCAGAGGCAGTGCCATGCCATGACAAGCAACATGAATTCGACTGGGACAACACTACTATTATAGGACAAGCCAAACAGAGAACAGCCAGGGAATTCCTAGAGGCATGGCACACATCCATAGATTCAATCAACAAGCACATCGACCTGGACCCAATATACCGACCACTGCAACGGACAGCTGGAACTGACAACTGGAAGCGGCAGATTCAAACCACTACAAATGCCGGAGGAAAGATTACAGAAGCGCTTCACAGGAGGCTCCCAAGCACTGAGGATGTCACCCAGACAGGGGACGAAATGTCTGCAACACAAATTCCCAGCTCGGCGAACAGAACCCCAACAACGAGCACCCAAGCTACAAATCTTCTCACAAACTCTGAATTTATAAACCTCTTAGCCTTCTATTTTCAAAGCTTGGGATGAATAACTATTTGTTATCTGTGAGCTGTGCTAAACAAAATTTAAGAAAAAAAGGCATGTTATTTTATTTGCTTGGAAATTCATAACCTTTCCATTTATTGTGGAATAAACCTCCAGATATATACTTTTATTCATTTATAATATTATAGTTATAAAATTATAAGTCTATTGTCAGTGCTGAAATGGTATACTTTGCAAATTAAGAAATGTTCTAAGGTTTGAGAAAGCTCCCTCAATAAATTTTCTGTTCATTTCATTCATTTGGATCCCCCCAAAGCCCAAGTTTATCTCCATTTATCTCGAGACTCCATTTAATCTCTTAAGGCCTGTATAATTCTGCTAAAGCTGCACTATTACCCCCTCCAGGGCAGTACATTCTTCCCAAGTTACCATAGCCAAAGTTGAAGATGATAGTTTGAATGGGTTCCAAGTCTTTCTACCATTACAGCATAAATTCTTCCAATTTGTAGTCAAACTCTTTGTGATAAAGTCCTGCATTTCACAAACGTTCTTGATGTCTTTCTGTCCCTATGTACCAACTCACCTGGACTTCTCAGTCCACTAAATATTTACATTTTGGGTTAGAATAGAACTGCAATTTGTTGTCACGTGGATTTTTACCAAAACAAATACAGTGAAAAGTTTTATAACTTGTCATACCATGGTACCTAAATTAGTGACAGAAATCATAAATAAGAAGAAAAAGAAAATAGAAGTTCGTCATAGTTCAGTTAATGATTCCTTGACTCCTTGCTTCAGGGTGCGCCGGAAAACTGGGACAAGACCTCCATACCGCAACTAGACCTTCATGCCAGCTTGTATAGGTCTCTTCAAGTTCAATTCTTTCTGCTTGCTTTTGTTTGCTTTACTGGAGTTTTTCCTTTGATGGGTACATACAATGTATGCATTGAAACAGATACCACTTTGAGTACTTCTCTTTTGTTTGTGGGTTTAACCATTTGTCATTCAAACCAATTTACAAAGGTGAATTTACTGTTTAGCTTTTCAAATTTTCACTTGTGTAAATTAAAAATCTTGTCTAATGAGTCACTTTCTTGTTCAAATCTAGTATAAACCTCAGGCAAATCATGATCCATATTCACAATATGTTCCTTTACTGTGAGATGGTAAACAATTTCTGATTTGTTGCTCATCACAAAATCTATTCTCGCTTGTTCTCTCCTATGTTCTGAAATGTGTTGTGGCAAGTAAATATTCTGCAGAATTTAGAGATTTTGTCACCTTTACCAATTCAGCTCCTCTGCATCTCCCAGTCTGATGAAATCTCCCATTATAACCATTGATTTTGCTTTGTGCTTCTCTGCTCTGCAAATTTATACAGCCCCAATATCATTAATGTCAGGAAATCTGTAGACAATTCCTAATTGAATCTTGCATCCTTTACTGGAGTATAAATGTATGGAAGGTCTTGCTGCAATTATCATTTTATTGTGATGGCAAACGATCCTTGTTTTTCCTCAGTAAGTGGAACATGGTGCTCCTGAATGACCAGAAGAGAAATCGTAACATCAGAGGGAAAATCTGTGCAAGCATCTAATGACATTTTTTTTAGGTTATGGGAGGCAGGTTTGAATCATTTGAAAGATTAGAAAAATGTGTTTGTCCTGGTGAACTTATCTCCTTTTGGAAATAGTTCCTCATTTTAAAAGCTTCACAATTTTGATGTCATCGGGTATTAGAAAATAAATACATGAAATTCCCATTTAAGAATATTTCAGAATGTCAGTTTATGTTAACTACTTTTATGTTTTCTCTAACACTAGCATTTCAAGTTATTATAATCCCACTCAGCTTAATTGTGATTCGTAACAAACAAGATAATTATTTGCTTTAAGAATTTTTTTCTTCTATACAGATTTATCTCCTGTCACTGAGGGTCCATCTTGCTGGAAATGAATGAAATGGCGGGTAAAATGTCAAAATCTGAAGGGTTACCATTAGCAAGAGAAATGCAAGACCTTCAAAATCGATTTAATGCAATGATGCATACAATCAGCAGCAACTCAAAGGTATGATATCCTTCATATATGTCATTATTACTTCTGCATTAAGCAGAATCATTAAGTAACGGGTCATGCAGGGTACTTGTAAATTTTAAGAGAATTATGTCATTGTTATGATCCCCTAGAGACCAATATCTTTTTAAAGGATATATCATTTCCCCAATGACTGATTCAGGATCACACAACAAAAATTTTCATGGGTTTTAAGACTTGTACTGTAATAATCAAGCTCAAATCAAAATAGTTATGAAGAATTATACCAGACTCAAGATGTTAACTCTGTTTCTGGCTGTATAAATGTTCCCAAGCCTGTTGAGTTTTTGTTATTAGGCACCTAATACACTAAACCATGGAAAATGTGTGCCCCAGTCAGTTTTTAACAGAGCCAAAAATCCCATTCAGCATCCATATAATTATTATTCCACAGGAGCTTGAATGCATCTATTGCACCATATTCACAGTCAACATAGACTTTTGAGTTTAAAGTCTAAAGCTCCTCCCGGCTCTGACAGGATCTCTTCTTGCTTTATGTTTTCAACAAAGCACCCTTCACTCAACCTTTTGAGCATAATTGAGTGGATTTCCTGTTGCATGGTATCCTCTGGTAATTCACTGGAATTTTTTTAAACTCCTCACAACCCTTTTTTCCTCAGACTCAGGTTCCATCCCCAGCAACCCTCCACTTAGTGATTAACCCAAAGGCATTCCTTAACTTCTGCCTGGCTTAGGAGCACCTATGTGGTTCTCCTCCCCCTGGTCTGATTGCCTGCCACAATCCAAGAATCTGCACATGATATGAAGAGCTGCTGTCTCCTTTGTATCTCGATGTTGGGAAGTTGTTTCTTTCTTTGAGTGGCTTTTGACCTGAGACCTTATCCCTGTGGAAACCAGGTAACATGGGCTTGTCTTCATATGAGGTACCTCTCTACTGCTCCCATTTTACCTTACATGTAAGGAGGCAGCTTAAAACATATCATCATATAACGCTCCACAGTCATAATGCAGTCACAAATTATATGGTATTGAATGAAGGAAATATAATGCCTTTGGCATCAATAACATGTAAAAATATATGAATAATAAAGACATCCCCTATTCAAAGGAAACATTTTAGAGAATTTGGAAAATACATTTTTCCAAGTATTATTCATTAATCCAGAACTGCAGTTGGTGATCCATGTTTACTGAACCAGAAACTGAACTATAACATACAACTTACATACTGGCATGTTTTGTTTTGTGTAGCTAAGCATTATCTGAGTAAAAATGTGTTTTGAACAAGCTGTAGCTTGCCATTTCCTCGGTAACTGTTACATATGTTCAGCCTTGCATAGTAACATACCATTCTTAAAAGGAGTTTAGCTTGAATAAATTATTAATCTTCAATTAGTAAATAACACAAAATTCTTCTTCTAATATTCGAACTTGGCACCAATGTATTTATATAATTCAGAAACTTGATACAAAAGGGTATTGTAATAATCCCATTTAATAATGGGTTGCAGGTTCATAATTCCTTGAGTCTCAGGTAGACAGTGTAGTGATGAAAGCATTTGGTATGCTTGCCTTTATTGGTCGGTGCTTTGAGAATAGGAGTTGGGAGGACATGTTGCAGCTGTACAGGACATTGCTTAGGCCACTTTATTCAATTCTGGTCTCCTTGCTATAGGAAGATGTTGTGAAACTTGAGAAGGTTCAGAAAAGATTTGTAAGGATGTTGCCAGGGTTGGAGGGTTTGAGCTTATAGGTAGACACTGAATAGGCTGGGGCTATTTTCCCTGGAGCATCAGAGTCTGAGAAGTGACCTTATAGAATTTTATAAATTCATGAGGTGCATGGATTGGGTGAATAGTCAAGGTCTTTTCCCCAGGGTAGGGGAGTCCAAAAGTAGAAGGCATAAGTTTAAGGTGAGAGAGGAAAGATTTAAAAGGGACCTAAGGGGCGTGTATGGAATGAGCTGCCAGAGGAAATGGTGGAAGCTGGTACAATTACAACATTTAAAAGGCATGGGTATTGAATAGGAAGTATTTAAATAGATATGGGTCAAATGCTGGCAAATGGGACTAGATTAATTTAGGATATCTGGTCAGCATGGACGAGTTGGGCCAAAGGGTCTGTTTCCATGCTATACATCTTTACGACTCTTATGACAAGTCAGAATCTCATAGAAACATATAAAATTCTAACACGACGAGATAGGGTAAACGCAAGAAAGATGTTCCTGTTGACCAGAGAATCCAGAATCAGGAATCACATTCTCAGGATACATGGTAGGCCGTTGAATACTGAGATGAGAAGAAATTTCTTCACCCAGAGAGTGGGAAGCCTGTGGAATTCCCTACACAAAAGGTGGTTGAAGCCAAAACACTAATGTTTTCAGAAAGGAGTTAGATATAGTGCATAGGGCTGAAGGATATGGGAAGAAAAAAGGAACTGAGTGCTGAGTTTGATGATCAGCCATGGTCATATTGAATGACCGGCTTGAAGGGCTGAATCGCCTACTGCTACTCCTGTTTTCTATGTATATAAATTTTCAATTGTATGATACGTATGTATAAAATATACATGATTAAAGTTGAATGAATATATTGTGAAATTATATACCTTTAAAGTTTCTTGTCCAGCTGGAATAAAGCTAAGAAATCTGCCTGTTCAACATCATGAAATGGAAAACACATTCACAATTCACTATTTTGTTCACAATTACCTGTTGTTTAATTTATTTGCTGGAAAATCAAAATCCTAATGAACTGAGTCAATTAACTCAACAATTCTCAGAAACAATGGCTACAGCACAGAAGAAGACAATTCAGCCCATCTTTGAAAGAGCAATCTATGTAGTGCCCAACCCCGCCTTCTCCATGTCGCCCTACATATTTTTCCTTCTTAGATGATAATCCACTTTCATTTGCTTTGGTGGAACCTGCCTCCACCACACACTCAGACACCACTTTCCAGATCCTAAGCACTCTCTGTGAATAAGTTTCTCCTTGTGTCTTCATTGTTTCTTTTGCCAATTACCTTAAATGTGTTTGACTGCTTTCCTTCCCGATTGGTACATTGATGGGAAATGTTTTTTCCCTGCTCTGCCCACATTCCTGATGAATTTTGAAAACCCCATCAAATCTAATTACATTTTGATTCTGGGTTCCTTCCAGCTTTTTAGTATATTCCTATTAGTTGATATTTCTTGATTATAACAGACTTTTATCTAGATGTTTATTGGATGTATATATGAATATGTATTCTATGAATAATCCAGCAGTTTTGGATTGAAAGAAAAGAGTTAAACTGAGTAACACTGAACTCTTGTTTGGTATTTGAGACTGGACATCTCCCCATCAGAAGTTAGCTGAGTTATTATAGCTTTGGAATGCTGATTGAGTTGGAGAAAGTGTCAAATTCAGTTTAAAATTAGCCTAACTAAAGATAGCTGTGTTCACAGTCTTAATTTATCAAGAGCTCAAAGACTCTATCTCTACTTAATTGTGCATTTTGTTAGAGCTCTAAACTGAATCCAAGACAGATTTGTTTTTTGGCCAAACACAAATGGGTGTTATACAGAAGCGTCATTAATTGTATCATATATACTAAAATTAATTGATCAATGTTGCACATTCTACTGTTTTGTCCAAGCTAAGTAGTGGAAGATCAATTCACATTTGTGATTTATAAATCATAAAGGCTCTGTCCCAGCTGGAATAAGCTACTGGACTGACTCATTAATGAGGAGAAAGTGAGGACCACAGATGCTGGAGATCAGAGTCAAAAAGTGTGACGCTGGAAAAGCACAGCAGGTCACGCAGCATCTGAGAAGCAGGAGAGTTGACATTGTGCACATAAGCCCTTCATCAGGAATGATCAGCACACTCCTGATGAAGGGCTTATGCCTGAAAATTTACTCTCCTGCTCCTCAGATGCTGCCTGACTTGCTGTGCTTTTCCAGTGCCACACTTTTTGACTCATTAATGTCTTGAGACCATTACTGATAACTGAAAGCATGGTTTTGTTTTAAATTGCACATAATTTCAGAGTATTGAAAATGATTTAAATGTTTAGTGTAATTTGCTCACTAAATTAAGGCATCTGTTGAGATGTGACAAAATATCCATCAGGTAAAAATCGAAGCAGACTGTTTAACAATAGTATGGTCGTTAGAGAAGCAATTCCCAAAGCACTTCACAGGAGAATGATCAGACAAAAAGGATTATCAAGACTAAAAACAAAACCAACAGTCAGCTCATTGGTTTAGAGGTATGATTCTCACTTATGGGTTATGCTGTGAACCAGTATGTGAGAGGTCTCAGATTCAAATTGAAGACCAGCCTGGTTGCAGCATTGTTTGTCACTTCATTGCAAGAGGGTTTCAGTGCAGGAAGTAGGAAGTTTACCTGCAGCTGGACATGATCTTAGTGAGACAAGATATGGAATATTGTATGCAGATTTTGTCTCCTTTAGCTAAAAAAGATTATTTGTCATAGAGGGAGTGCAGCAAAGGTTCATCAGACTGATTTGTAAGATCCCAGGATTGAGTTATGCAGAGTGTTTGGGTTGCAAGTAGAGATCAAGTTAGGAGGAGTGTTTGGATTATGATGAGAGATTGGGTAATGGGGAGAGATTAGGTGGACTGGGCCTGCATTCACTGGAGTTTAGAAAAATGAGAGGGGATCTTATTAAAGCTTATCAAATTCTGACAAGGCTAGACAGACTAGGGTGATGTTTCCCCTGGCATGTTAGTTCAGGGCAGGGGTATCAAGAAAAGAGGGTCATAGTCTCAGAATACAGGCTAACTAATTTAGAACTGAGATGAATAGAACTGGTGAACCAGCGGAATTCTCCACCACAGAAGGTGTTTGAGGCAAAGTGCCTAAATGTAGCTAAGAAGGAAATAGATTACTAGACACTAGCAATGTCGAGGTTTTGGGGAAAGTGCAAGAGTATGGCATTAAGATGGAGGATCAGCCAAGATCATATTGTATGGTGGAATAGGCTCAATGGTTGAAAGTTCTTTCGTTCTATGTTTCTATATGAAGAGAGTTGAAGAAAAATAGGATTTCAGAAGGCTTCAGCGACGAAATTCCACAGTTTAGGGTTAGACAACAAGTTATGGACAGCAAAAATGGGACAAAAAGATTTCAGTGTGCATGAGCTGAAGGAACACATGACCCACCCCATGGCAAGAATGAGCATGAGAATTTTAAATGTCTACAGTTAGGTAGTTGCGAATGTGTCTCATGTTAAATTGGGAACTAATCATATAATTGTTTTCCTTTGGTAAACTGAAGTTCTATGATCCCAACCGTACAAAGAATAATTTCACCTCCTAATCTCTGTTAATCTGTCGGTTTTGCAGGTTGCAGCTTTCATGAGCACCTCTGTGGGTCAGTACCTAGATGATCACCCTTTCCTTGCATTATTGTTATTGGTGTTTACCATAATGGCAGCCGTGCCAGTTGGTTTATTCCTGATTTTCGCAGTGATTACATCTCTCTTGGCCTGCGTTGGTTTCATTGTGATGGAAGGTACTGAATTCCATGAAAGGCTTATTTATATAACTACATTATTAAAACCTGCTATGTCATAATTCTGTTTATTATTAAACTTGAGGTGACAGTGTGGAATTGTGCATGGGTGGCTATAGTATCAGTGAACATTTCCAAATATAAGAATGGATATGCTCAAGTTTTCTAGGTCCATCTGTTTTTATTCCCTTAACAAAATTGCTTAAAAAATGAAAACAAAAGTATTGGGTTAATCTGATCTGTCATTTAGTTGCATGTGGGGAGTATTGTTTGTCTCATTTGGGGCCGTGGAAGATGGGTTCTGAACCAAGTAAACGCATAGCATCTGCCTAACAGATTAAATATAATCCTCTGGCTGGAGAGCTCCTCATTCTAATCATTCTCATTTTTTAGTGAAGAATGGTACACAGGAATTTCCCAAGGTTTGTCATCAAGAAAACAATTTCTATTTTGATATAGAGTCACACAGCACAGAAACGGACCTTTCAGTCTAACCAGTCCATGCCGACTCTAACCCAAACTAAACTAGTCCCACCTGCCTGCACTTGGCTTAGATCCCTCCAAACATCTGTTATTCTTGAACTTATCTAAAGGCCTTGTAAACTTTGTAACTGTACTCACATCCACCACTTCTTCTGGAAGTTCATTCCACACATGAGCCACTCTCTGTGTAAAAAAAAAAAAAGCCCCTCATGGCCTTTTTAAATCTTTCTTCTTCGGAGCCACTTCGGAGCAGCAAGAGGCAGGAGCCGGGAGGAGGTGACGTTGGTGCAAGGTGATTGTCGGGAAGGCCGGTAAGTATATTTAAACTTCTTGCCTTCAGGCCAGCGAGGGAGGAACGAGCAGAGGACTTCTGGGAAGGGTAAGTAGAACAGTTTATATTTGCGTGGTTGCATTACCTGAAACACTACTTGGGTAGTGTCTTCCACCCATCCTCCTCCTCTAACCTAAAAAAAAAGTTGTGGGAGCCAGATTGACAAGGTAAGGTAACTAGTTTATTTCCTAATCCTTTTTTTTGGTAGTCACTTCGGGAGTTAGAATAGTGGGAATGGAGTTTAGGGCAGTGGAATGTACCTCCTGCAGAATGTGGGAAGTAAGGGAAACCATTAGTGTCCCTGCTGACTACATCTGTGGGAAGTGCACCCAACACCAGCTCCTCGAAAACCGCGTTAGGAAACTGGAGCTGGAGTTGGATGAACTTCGGATCATTTGGGAGGCAAGGGGGAAGAGGAGCAGAGCAGTAGTCATTGGGGACTCGATAGTTAGGGGGACAGATAGGTGGTTCTGTGGGGGCGAGAGAGACTCACGGTTGGTGTGTTGCCTCCTGGTGCCAGGGTCCGTGATGTCTCTTGATCGTGTTTTTGGAATCCTTCACGAGGAGGGAGAGCAGCCCCAAGTCGTGGTCCACATTGGCACCAACAACATAGGTCAGAAGAGAGCTGGGGACTTGAGGCAGAAATTCAGGGAGCTTGCATGGAAGCTTAGAGCAAGGACAAACAGAGTTGTTTTCTCTGGTTTGCTGCCCGTGCCACGTGCTAGTGAGGTGAGGAATAGGGAGAGAAAGGAGTTGAACACGTGGCTACAGGGATGGTGCAGGAGGGAGGGTTTCGGGTTTTTGGATAATTGGAGCTCTTTCTGGGGTAGGGTGGGACCTCTACAAGCAGGATGGTCTTCACTAAATCAGAGGGGTACCAATATCCTGGGGGGGGAAATTCGCTAAAGCTATTAAGGTAGGTTTAAACTAATACAGCAGGGGAATGGGAACCAAAATTGTAGGACAGGTACAGAAGAGGATGAGAGTAGGGACTTCCAAAATCAAGTATCTGACACTGGCAAGCAAGAATCTGGTTTGAAGTGTGTGTACTTCAACGCGAGGAGCATCCGAAATAAAGTAGGTGAACTGACAGCGTGGGTTGGTACCTGGGACTTCGATGTTGTGGCAATTATGGTGACACGGATAGAGCAGGGACAGGAATGGCTGTCGCAGGTTCCGGGATTCAGATGTTTCAGTAAGAACAGAGAAGATGGTAAAAGAGGGGGAGGTGTGGCATTGTTGATCAGGGACAATATTACAGTTGTCGAAAGGATCTTTGGGGACTCGTTAACTGAGGTAGTATGGGCTGAGGTTAGAAACAGGAAAGGTGAAGTCACCATACTGGGAGTTTTCCATAGGCCTCCGAATAGTCCCAGAGATGTAGAGGAAAGGATAGAAAAGATGATTCTCGATAGGAGTGAGAGAGGCAGGGTAGTTGTCATGGGGGACTTCAACTATTCAAATATTGACTGGGATCACTACAGTACAAGTACTATAGGTGGGTCAGTGTTTGTCCAGTGTGTGCAGGAGGGCTTCCTGACACAATATGTTGACAGGCCTACAAGGGGTGAAGCCACTTTAGATTTAGTACTGGGTAACGAGCCTGGCCAGGTGTTAGACTTCGAAGTAGGTGAGCACTTTGGAGACAGCGATCACAGTTCTGTCAGGTTTACTTTTGTGATGGAAAGGGATAGGTGTACTCCACCGATCAACTGTTACAGCTGGGGGAAGGGAAATTACAATGCAATTAGGAAAGATTTAGGAAGCGTAGAATGGGGAAGGAAACTGCAGGGGATGAGCACATTAAAAATGTGGAGCTTATTCAAGGAAAAACTCCTGTGTGTCCTAGATAAGTATGTACCTGTCAGGCAGGGAGGAAGATACAGAACGCGTGAGCCGTGGTTTACCAAGGAAGTGGAATCCCTGGTCAAGAAGGCGGCGGCGGCTTATGTTAAGACAAAATGTGAAAACTCAGTTAGGGCACTTGAGGGTTACAAGGAGGTCAGGAAAGACCTAAAAAGAGAGCTCAGAAGAGCCAGGAGGCGACATGAGAATTTGTTGGCAGATAGGATCAGGGTTAACCCTAAGGCTTTCCATAGGTATGTCAGGAATAAAAAAATGACGAGAGTTAAATTAGGGCCAATCAAGGATAATAGTGGGAAGTTGTGTGTGGAATCAGAGGAGATAGGGGAAGCACTAAATAAATATTTTTCGACAGTGTTCACTATAGAAAATGAAAATGTTGGCGAGGAAGATACAGAGATACTTGCATCTAGACTAGAAGAGATTGAGGTCCACAAGGAAGAGGTATTAGAAATACTGCAGAGTGTGAAAATAGACAAGTCCCCTGGGCCGGATGGGATCTATCCTAGGATCCTCTGGGGAGCAGGGGAAGAGATTGCCGAGCCTTTGGCGTTGATCTTCAAATCATCATTGTCTACAGGAATAGTGCCTGAGGACTGGAGGATAGCAAATGTGGTTCCCTTGTTCAAAAAGGGTAGTAGAGACAACCCTGGTAATTACAGACCAGTGAGTCTCACTTCAGTTGTTGGTAAAGTATTGGAAAAGGTTATAAGAGATAGAATTTATAACCATCTAGAAAAGAATAATCTGATCAGGGACAGTCAGCATGGTTTTGTGAAGGGTAGGTCGTGCCTAACGAATTTTATTGAGGTTTTTGACAAAGTGACCAAACAGGTAGGTGAGAGTAAACCGGTTGATGTGGTGTATATGGATTTCAGCAAGGCGTTCAATAAGGTTCCCCACAGTAGGTTATTATACAAAATGCGGAGGAATAGGATTGT
Source organism: Chiloscyllium plagiosum (assembly GCF_004010195.1). Classification (NCBI taxonomy): domain Eukaryota; kingdom Metazoa; phylum Chordata; class Chondrichthyes; order Orectolobiformes; family Hemiscylliidae; genus Chiloscyllium; species Chiloscyllium plagiosum. The sequence continues at coordinate 52,321,142 of NC_057730.1, read as the reverse complement.
GGGAGACATAGCAGTTTGGATCATTAATTGGCTTGCTGAAAGAAAACAGAGGGTTGTAGTTGATGGAACATGTTCATCTTGGTGTCCAGTTACTGGTGATGTACCGCAAGGGTCAGTGTTGGGTCCACTGCTGTTCGTCATTTTTATAAATGACCTGGATGAGGGCTTAGAAGGGTGGCTTAGTAAATTTTCGGACGACACTAAGATCGGTGGAGTTGTGGATAGTGACGAAGGATGTAGTAGGTTGCAGAGAGACATAGATAGGATGCAGAGCTGGGCTGAGAGGTGGCAAATGGAGTTTAATGTGGACAAGTATGAGGTGATAGACTTTGGACAGAGTAATTGGAATGCAAAGTATTGGGCTAGAGACATATAAGATAATCAGAGGGTTAGTCTTTTTCCAAGTATGGGAACGGCAAACACGAGGGGACACAACTTTAAAGTGAGGAGAGATAGGTATAAGACAGATGTCAGAGGTAGTTTCTTTACTCCGAGAGTAGTAAAGGTGTGGAATGCTTTGCCAGCAACAGTAGTAGATTTGCCAAGTTTAGGTGCATTTAAGTTGTCATCGGACAGGCATATGGATGTACATAGAATAGTGTAGGTGGGATGGGCTTCAGATTAGTATGACAGGGCGGCGCAACATCAAGGGCCGAAGGGCCTGTACTGCACTGTAATGTTCTATGTTCTCTCACCTTAAAAATATGTCCCCTAGTCTTAAAATTTCCCCCCCTACGAAACACACCTGGCATTCACCTTATCTAAGCGCCTCATTATTTTGTAAACCTAGCAAGTTTTGAGAAGATTTGTAGCTCAGGTTGATGATAAGTATGTAAGTTAGCTCACTGAGCTGGAAGGTATGTTTTCAAATGTTTCGTCATCATGACTAGGTAACATCATCAGTGAGAGTCTCTGGTGAAGAGCTGGTGGTATGTCTCCATTTATAGGTCTTGATTTTTGATGCTACCAGCAAAACTAACATCATTTACAAGATACCATGCAAGGACTGTAAAAAACACTACGTCAAACAAACTAGCAGAAAACTTGCCACCAGGATACACGAACACCAACTGGTCACCAAAAGACATGACCCATTATCACTTGTTTATATACATACAGACGAAGAAGGACACCACTTTGACTGGGACAACACACACATCCCAGGACTGACGAAACAAAGACACGCACGAGAATTCTTAGAGGTGTGGCATTCTAACCAGAACTCCACCAATAAGCACATTGATTTAGATCCTATCTACCTTCCCTTGAAAAATCGAACCAGAAATGACATCACCCACTTTAAGAAACCAAGACCTATAAATAGAGAGGCGGGACATACCACCAGCACTTCACCAGAGACTCTCACTGGTGATGTTACCATGGTGACAAAAGGTCTGAAAACAAACCTTCAGACTTAGCAAGCTAACTTACATACTTATTTTGTAAACCTCTCTAAGGTCATCTCTCAACCTCCTATGCCCCAGTGAAAAACGTCCCAGCCTTGATATGCATGACTCTTCGGCCCATAGAATTATGCGTTTGAAGGAAGGTTTCAAAAATTGAATGATTTGAATTGGAGTGACAGAAAATCCAAGATAGTACCTATTAGTTTATTTTCAAGGCTTAAATGAAACCTTTAATAGTGAAGTGTAATGAGAAACCTATACATTGCAAAATTTACAATGCCCCTTCTAGTGCAATGCGTATTGTGTAGGGTGGCATGTTGGTTCAGTGGTTAGCACTGCTGCCTCACAGCTCCAGAAACTCTAGTTTGATTCCAGTCTTGGATGACTGTATTTAGTTTGCACTTTCTCCCAGTGTCTGCATGTGTTTCCACTAGGTGCTCCGGTTTCCTCCCACAGTCCAAAGATGTGCAGATTAGGTCAATTGGCCATGCTAAATTGACCATAGTGTGCAGGCAAGGTGGGTTAGCTTGGTGGGGGCGTGAGGGGATAGATCTGGGAGGGATGCTCTTCAGAGGGTCAGTGTGGACCTGATAGGCTGAATGGCCAGCTTCCATACTGTCGGGATTCTATGGATTCTAGTCACATTATCATCAGAACAGCTTCCTATACATTTTAAGTTATTTCATTCTTTGTTAGTCAGTTGCTTAATTCTAGATAGTGTAATTTACTGTTTGTCTCTGTCAAAATATTTTCTTTAAGAAGAAAAGTAATGTTTATCTCTCTGACATAGTGAAAATAAACATTTTACCAAAAGCAATATTCAGACTAAGAGTTCACCTGTCTGCAAGAAATGAATAACATAACAACATAAGTTTAGTTATAATGTCTCCTGCATTGAGGCGGTGTCTGTATAAAACGTTCAGTTGTCTGTATAATTTAGATTATTTTTTAAATTAATTATCTACCAGGTCTGATGCTGTCGATAGGTGGTGTTGTCCTGCTTTGTTTTTTATGTGGACTAGTTCTCATTTCACTGGTCATCACGTCTTTTCTGGCTGTCTGCTTCTTTACTTTCTCCACAACAATGAATTATTATCATAATTCAAGGTATGGACATTTCATTAAATATTTAAATTCTGTTTAATTTCTAAGGAATTAAATGTGTTTATTAAAATTTTGAGCCATTTTAATCTTTGGTGCAACAAAACCTGTATGGAGGATATTTATAATAAGGTATTTGTTTTAGATGCTAAATCTAGTATATATTAATACTAGATAATTAATATCTACTGACGTGCTCAAACATGAAACATAAATTTATTTAATTTTAAACAGTTTGTTTTTAAAAAGCTATTTAGACTCAGGTGGTAGAATTCTTTCTACTGTTGTCTATTCATGAGAAAGTCTGTGTCGACATAATGTACTGTTTGTGTATGAAAATTAGCACAATATTTGACAGATGCTTGAACTTAAGGAAAGGAATTGAATCCAATCCTAGTGACTTTGCTTTTCTGGCCATGAAAGTGATATAACTTCAATAAGAAAGCAAATTGGGTAAGGTATAAAAATCAATCTCCCATTTTACTATCACCCATTTGGAATTAATGTCACAAAACTAAATTCATCCCTGAGAAGTTTAGACAATGTCCCTCTCTCTGATATCTAGGGAGAACGCAAAGTTTGCAACAATATTAAATCGTAGGCTAATCCATTGGGGGATTGATTTGGGTCAAACTGAATTCCAGTTTTAACTTCATTCGTTCATGACAAACAAATCAGTCTAGATACCACAGGAAAAGCATATGGATACCATAGGTAACATATGGCATGAAACAAGACCACAGGATCAGGAGTAGGCCTTTAAGCCTATACTCCATTTAGTGATTTGCATAACTCTACATGCTCATCTGTGTCCTGTATTCATTAGTCCAAATATTTCTCACTCTCAGTTATAAAATTAATCATCTTATATAGCATCAGTTGTTATTTGTGAAACAATGTTCCAAACTTTAATCACCTCTTGTCTAGAAGTGTTTTCTAACTTCACTTTGACAATGCACACTTGTCCTAGATGCTCAACCAGCTGAAAGTTTCTGTATATCTAACCTGTGCATTCCCTTTAATATCCTGAAAATCACACTTCAACTTTCTAAATTCAAGCATTTATATTGCTAGATTTGTGCAGCTTATCAAGCTTGTAAGATACCTGATTTGAACTTTTATTTACACTTTCAAATATACACTTCCATTCACTTGCCTTGTACCTTGCCCTGAGCCAATCGCAGTTTAGAGACTAAATGGACACTGCACACATCTCCTATGTCCTCAAAAAGCCATCCAGTGAAACCATTCGGATTTGCCAGCTGCCTCTTGGTGTTCGGTGGTGGTGGGTGTTGTCATATTGGTCTCTTATTGTCAAGTACTTTGTGTCTGATTGAAGGACTGGCCTCAAGGTTGGTGGGAATGGATTGCTGAAAGCCAACCTGCTGCCCATGCCTCAAGCACCCCATGGTGACCTTATCCTGCCTTCACTCACTATGGCTACCTGCTGTTCCTCCATGATCCTGGGTGTAGTACCATCAGCAGCCACTGCTCAGGCTTGTGTCAGCAACATGAAGAGCTGCCAATCTTGGATTGGCTGACTGCTTCTTGCTAGGCAAGTCTTCTGCCTCTGGGGACCTCTCTTGTGGGGAAGGCCAACAGTGGCTAATGACATGTCACAGAGCACTGGATTCATTCAGACCTCCCCTATAGAACTGATGTGGTTCCACACCATTCTCCAACTTGTGGGTGAAATCCTCATTGACTCAACAAAATCCCAACTAGTGTTTTCATGTTAAATTTCCGGTATCTGCATTCTTTTGTCTTTTGGTTATGAGGTAGATTCTAGTGTGTTTGCATCATGGGGAAATCATGCAGTTGTTCAGAACCTGTCCAAAACATTAATTTTTTTTCTTCTCCCAATTGTAATTTTTGCTGCATCTAGTAACAGGTTGATAAATTTGGGTTAAATAATTCAGATTGTTGCTAATGTTGTTACCTTTCCCTAAGTGCTCCAAGTAAAGAAGAAGCAGCTGTCAGCTACTCAGCAATTTCACATCCAGATGAGACTGAACCCAAATCCACCCTGAAGAAGGATTAGTTTGCAAAATATCCCTCTAGTTTCTGTTAAGTTGTATTTATGTAAAACGACTGTACTTGCACTAATTTCCTTTCATGAGACGTTCTTTTTGCCTTCAAGTACCTGTTACACTTTTGTAAGCAGCATATGTTAGTCTTCACAATTTGTTCATCATTTTCATTTGTGTAGTGTTATTTTGAATGAGAAGTTTTGTATACTTTAACCTATGTATTTTACTATAATTACTCTATAACATGGAGACCTGATTATTTGATATAAAAAGACTATACATTATATCTGTATCAGCAATGATTAGAGTCTACTTCTGCATTCTAACTGGTGGGAATGTTCTCGATGTATTAATTAATAAAACAGATACTCAAAGCAATAACAAATGTTTTTGATCCATAGCATATTTTATACATTTTGAAACAGACCTGTTAAAAATACAATTATTTTGTGAATATTTACCCTTTGGATTGCCCTGAATAGAGCAAAGTGGTCTGTTGAGTTACAACTTACAAAATCTGGGCTTGAGAGAATGATAGTTTCTGTTCTGTAGTTGTTAACAGTTTGAAGACACTGTAAAGAAAAAAGTAGTATGGAAAGTCTAAGTTTTTATTCATCTATGGGAAAGAATTTATTGCCTGTCACTAGTTGCCCTTGACAAAGTGGTGGTGAGCTGCTGCCTTGAACTACTGCAGTCCACCTACTGTGTCCCACAGTGCCCTTATGGAGGAGATTTCCAGGAGTTTGACCCAGCGACAGTGAAGGAACAAAGGCGAGAAGATGGATAGTGCTGTGAATGAGGATTAGTGCATACAAAGCAAGACCTATTGCAACTAATACTTGCCTAATCTCTCATTTAATTATTGGATCTATAGAGAACTAAATACATTTTATTATTCATCCACATGACGTGGACGTCACAGGCTAGGTATTAATTGCCTTGGAGAAGGAGGTGGTGAGCAGCCTTCTTAAACCATTACAGTCCATGGAAAATAGATACATCTACAATGCAGGAGGGAGTTCCAGAATTTTGACCCAGCAACACTGAAGGAATGGTGATATGGTTCCATGACAGGATGGTGTTTGGTTTAGAAGGGAACTTGCAGGGGGTGGTGTTTCCACGTATCTGTTGCCCTTGTTCTTCTAGATGGTAGTGGTATGGAAGGTGATGTTGAAGGAGCTTTTGTTAATTTCCATCAATGCATGGATGGAACACATTGCTGCTACTGTATATCAATTGTAAAGGGAGTCAATATTGAAGTGAGTGGGTTTGCCAGTTAAGTGTTCTGTCCTGAATGGTGTTGAATGTCTTGACTGCTGTTGGAGTTGCAATTTTCTTCCTGGAGAACAACATCCGTGTGGTAAACCCAACTATTTTAAGTTTTTTCCATATCCAGTCTATTGTTGAAACTGATTTTGCAGAGCATGAATAAAACAGGTTGATCTTGAAAATGTAATAGGTAAGTATTTATATATGAAAATTCTATAGCATTATGATTCTCACATATGATGAAATCAATGGCAATGGAGCATTAGGAATCCTGGGTACAGGAGAGTAAAGTTTGTTTTTGCCTTTGACAATTAAACTTTTTCCAGCCAGATAGCCCTGAAGAACATTGGGGATTTAACGTCAAAAATAGCATGAAAACGAAAGATATTAAATGGAAAAAATATGTTGAGAGTGACTTACATTATTGGCACAGTGTACATGTGCCAAATATTACTTACTCTGGGCCTAATTGAAACTGTGCTTTTATACCAGTAAGATTTGAAATCACATTTTTCACTGTGGGCCTGCAGTTTTTTAAAAAATTAAAATAAATAACTTTTGTTAGTTAATAAATACACAATAAACAGAGAAATTGTAACCTTCGAATTGATTCAAGTTGCATTAGCTCCCAAGGTTAAAACTGAACCAGTCTCTGGTGTTGAGAGTGTGGTGCTGGAAAAGCACAGCAGGTCAGGCAGCATCTGAGGAGCAGGGAAATCGATGTTTCGGGCCGGAGCCCTTCATCCTGGGATGCTGCCTTCATCCCGGGATGCTGCCTGACTTGCTGTGCTTTTCCAGCAACACACTTTCAACTCTGATCTCCAGCATCTGCAGACCTCACTCTCACTCACTCACACAGTGGTGTTGCTTCAATGTGCTTATATTGTAGATTCAAATACCAAGAAATGAACAGTACAGTAATCAATGTGTTTTAAATGATCATATTGTATGTAGTTAAGTACAGGATATTCTGTTGCATGGAAACGTTAAGAGATTGTAGGTATGCACATTGTACAGTTGATGCCTGATGTACACAAAACTGTGTTTTTAAGGATCCAAAAAGTAAAATACCAATTAGAGTAATTAGGCGCTGAATGATTTTAGTTATCGATTTGGCCAGCATTCACGTAATCTCTTGAGGGAGTAAACATTTTGCATCAATTGACCAGGATACCAGACTTGTTATTGAAAAGAATTTGATTTGCCCAGGAGTATGATCAGCTTTGTATTTCTCCACAATTAATATTTGCAAAGGTACACAACCGGTTATGAAAGAATGGTGACAAACGTAAATGAACAAAGTGCAAGAGGAGACCATTTGGTCTCTTGACTCTACCCTGCCATTCAATAAGACCATGGCTGCTCTGACTACTTTCTGTCTACATTCCTCCTGCCAGTCCTAATAACCTTTTACCCTCTTGTTTATCACAAATCTATCCTCCTCTGCCTTAAAAGTATTCAAGAGTACTGAAACAAAGGTTACATCCGAAACGTCAACTTCATCACCTGATGCTGCCTGGCTTGCTGTGATCTTCCAGCCTCCTGCCTGCCTACTTTGGATTCTAGCATCTGCAGTTTTTTTTTTGTCTCTTTAAAAGTATTCACAGCCTCTTCCTTAAAAAGTAGAGGGTTCCAAAGACACTTAACTTATGAGAGGAAAATAAGTCACCTAATTTAAGAAACATATAAAGTTAAAAGAGAAAAAGTATAACATAGCAAAGATAAGTGGGAAAACTGAGGACTGGGAAGCTTTTAAAGAGCAACAGAGGATTACTAAGAAGGAAATACGCAGAGGAAAAATGAGGTACAAAGGTAAATTGGCCAATAATATAAAGGAGGATAGTAAAAACTTTTTTAAGTATGTGCAAGGCAAAAAAATGGTTAGAAC
>NC_057730.1:52310537-52312199 GCF_004010195.1 Chiloscyllium plagiosum | reverse complement strand
AATGGTCTACTCCTGCACCTATTGTCTATTGTCTATTGTCTAATCTCTCTTATATGTTGGTACTTGTTGATTTTTAAAGTGACCCACCCCCCCCCACCCCAGTTCCAAGTACTCCTTTAAGAGGAAACATCTCCACAGCTGCACTATCAAGACTCCTCAGGATTATCTCTGCTTCACCAAGTCACCTTTTGCTCTGCTAAGTACAATTAGATATAGTTCGTGAGTTTGCAGATGACATGCCCCCCCCCACCCCAGTTCCAAGTACTCCTTTAAGAGGAAACATCTCCACAGCTGCACTATCAAGACTCCTCAGGATTATCTCTGCTTCACCAAGTCACCTTTTGCTCTGCTAAGTACAATTAGATATAGTTCGTGAGTTTGCAGATGACATGAAAATTGGAGGGGTTGTTGATCATGAGGAGGATGGTCTCAGGTTATAGTCTGATATTATAAAGCAAAGAACTACCGATGCTGAAGATCTGAAACAAAAGTAAATTTCTGGTGAAACGTTTCAAATCCAGTAACTCATACTGATGCTCGACTTGAAAGGTTAACACTGCTTTCTTTCCACAGATGCTGCCAGACCTGCTGAGTTTCACCAGCAATTTCTGTTGTTTTTAGCCTGATATTGGTCAACTGATAAATTGGGCAAAGCAATAGCAGACTGACTAGTGCAAGGTGATGCATTTTCAGAGGCCAACCAACAGAAGAATACGCACAATAAATAGTAGGTCCCTAGGGAATACCAAGGAACCGAGAAACCTTGATGAAAAAGTCCATAGATTCCTGAATGTGACAGCACAGGTAATATAATGAAGAAGGCGTGTGGAATGTTTGCTTTCATTTACCAGGGCATAGAGAATAGGAGCTATGAAGTATTGTTACAACTTTTATGAACATTGGTTAGGCCACAAATGGAACACACTGTGTGCTGTTCTGGCTACCACTTCATCAGAAGGAAATGATTGCACAGAAGAGGGTGCAGACAAGATTCACAAGAATGTTGCCTGGAATGAAAAGTCATAATTATGAGGAGAGACTGGATAAGATGGGTTTGTTTTTCTTGAAGCAGGGGAAGCTCAGGAGGAATCTAACTGATGGTACAAAATTCTGAGAAGCATGAATGAGGTAGATAGTGAGAATCTATTCCCATGGCAGAGGGCACAAATTTAAGTTGAGGAGTAAGCGTTTTGGAGCAGATCTGAGGAAAACCTTTTTACATCCAGAGGGTGGAGGTAAGTAGTGTCATAACATTGAGGAAGTGTCTGGATGAGCAGTTAAAATGCCAGGAATAGTAGACTGTGGACCAACTGCAGATAAATGGGATTAGTGTAGTTTGCTATTTTGGTACAGACGTAGTGGACCAAAGAGCCTGTTTCTATGCTGTATGAACTTATGACTAAACTTCAGCAGAGCTGAAAATGTGTTGCTGGAAAAGCGCAGCAGGTCAGGCAGCATCCAGGGAACAGGAGAATCGACGTTTTGGGCATAAGCCCTTCTTCAGGAATGAGGAAAGTGTGTCCAGCAGGCTAAGATAAAAGGTAGGGAGGAGGGACTTGGGGGAGGAGTGTCGGAAATGCGATAGGTGGAAAGAGGTCAAGGTGAGGGTGATAGGTCAGACTGGGGTGGGGGCAGAGAGGTCAGGAAGAAGATTGCAGGTCA
>NC_057730.1:52259637-52307059 GCF_004010195.1 Chiloscyllium plagiosum | reverse complement strand
AAACGTCGATTCTCCTGTTCCCTGGATGCTGCCTGACCTGCTGCGCTTTTCCAGCAACACATTTTCAGCTCTGATCTCCAGCATCTGCAGACCTCACTTTCTCCTCCTTTTAAACTTCAGCACATACAAGCCTCACCTGTCCAACCTTGCTTCAGATGACAAAACACAGATTTCAGTTATTAGCCTGAATGGTTTTCAATTCAGTTACATCCTTCCTTAAATAAGGTGACCAATACTGCACAAAATACTCCGGATGTTGTCTCCAGTTGAAATGTAATCTTCATACTTTTGTGTTCAATTATCATGTGATAAATATTAACATTTTATTAACTGTCCTAATTACGTGCTGTCCCATCATTCTACCCTTCTATGATTTATGCATTAGGACACCCAGGTCTCTCTGCATCACAGAGCTTAGCAATTTCACCAATTAGATAATTTGCTTTTTGTGCCAGTGGATAGATTCACATTTTTTTCCATTTGCCACACCTTTGTCTATTCACTTAACCTATTTGTAGGTTTTGTAGCCTCCTTACGTCTTTTTCATGGCTTATTTTCCTAGCTATCTTTGCAGCTCAGTGGTTGGTTGGCTCATTTATGATGAAGAGTGATGCGAACAATTTGGGTTCAATTTTCACACCAGCTCAAGTTACCATGAAAGACTCTCCTTCTCAACCACTTCCCTTGCTTAGAGGTGTGGTGACTCTCAGGTTAAACTACCTTCTGTAGTTGCTCCCTAATGAGAGAGCAGCCCTAAGGTGTGGTAAGAGTATGGTCACTTTACTTTGCATTATCAACAAACTTGGCAATTATACCTTCATCCACGTCATGTATTTCTATATGCTAACAGGTGAAATCCCAGCGGCACACCTCCTCAAAAAAATTCCAATGGATTGGTAAAACATGATTTCCCTTTTATAAAAAATATTTACTCTATTTGATTACCTTGAACATATCTATGTGACCTGCTGTAACTTCTTTAACAATAGGTTCTAAAATTTCCCCGTGACAGATGTTATGCTCACTGGCCACGAGTTTCCTGTTTTCTGTCTCTTGACCTCTTTGATTAAATGAGTTACATTTGCTATCTTCCAATCAGGGAGGTAATGACCTAGTGGTATTATTGTGTTGGGGACCCAGGGTCTAATCCCACCTAGGCAGATGGAGGACTTAGAATTTAATAAGTATCTGGAATTAAGAGTCTAATGATAATGATGAAACCATTGTCAATTGTTGGGGGGAAACCCCACCTGGTTCACTAATATCCTTGAAGGAAGGAAACTGCCATCCTTACCTGGTCTGGCCTACACGTGACTCCAGACCGATAGCAATCTGGTTGACTCTTAATTGCTCTCTGGCAATTAAGGATGGCCTAGCCAGTGATGCCCTTATCCCATGAATAAAGGGGAAGGGGGGCGAATCAGGTGTGACCACCCCTGAATGAAGGGAATTTGTGAATTAAAACCATTACATCTATGTATCTCACTGACTACTTCTGTTTTGATCTAGGATAAAGTACATCAAGACCCAAGCACTTGTCAGTCCTCTTTTCCAACAATTTATTCAGTACCATTTCTCTAGTGGTTGCAATCTCTCTAATTTCCTCATTCCCATTTCTATTTCCTGATTTATTAAAACTTTGCTTTGCGAATTTCCTCTACTTTTTTTTTTAAAAAGTCTTCTTTTCTAATCATCTTCTTCAGAGATATTATTACACATCAGAGCAAGTTAGTCCACAGGTAGGGACATTACTATTGTGCCACAGGAGGTTCCCCAAGAGTTTCCACGGTAGTGAACATGGATGCAATTGCGAGGTCTTGCACTTTGGAAAAAAGAATAGAAACATGGACTACTTTCTAAACGGTGAGAAAATTCATAAAGCCAAAGTACAGAGGGATCCGGGAGTGCTAATTGAGGATTCTCTAAAGATAAACATGCACGTTGAGTCCGTGATTAAGAAAGCGAATGCAATGTTGCCAATTATCTCAAGAGGGTTGGAATATACTGATTTAACTGAGGGTGGACGCTAGGAAATTGTTTCCGTTAGGTGAGGAGACTAGGACCCGTGGACACAGCCTTAGAATTAGAGGGGGCAAATTCAGAACAGAAATGCGGCGACATTTCTTCAGCCAGAGAGTGGTGGGCCTGTGGAATTCATTGCCACAGAATGCAGTGGAGGCTGGGATGCTAAATGTCTTCAAGGCAGAAATTGATAAATTCTTGAAGTCACAAGGAATTAAGGGCTACGGGGAGAATGCGGGTAAGTGGAGTTGAAATGCTCATCAGCCATGATTGAATGGCGGAGTGGACTCGATGGGCCGAATGGCCTTACTTCCGCTCCTATGTCTCATGGTCTTATGGTCTTATCTTCAGAGCAAGTTAGTCCACAGGTAGGGACATTACTATTGTGCCACAGGAGGTTCCCCAAGAGTTTCCACGGTAGTGAACATGGATGCAAAATGCCTCTACAATTCATCTGCCATTTATTTATTTTCCATTATTAATTCTCCTGTATCACTGTCTATTGGATCAATGCTCACTTACACATTTTAAAAAAAGTTGTAGAAATGCCTGCTGTCTGTTTTAACAAAGGTTGGATTTCAATCTCAGTCATGCACTGCATGATGAATTGTTCCCCAAAATACAATAACTGCTGATGTTCTCTATAAGTCTCTGTTCCAGGTACACTGGTAAGTGGTACTGAAGTGGTAATTATTGTGTTTAATTGCAGGAGTTTACATTGCGATTTAGATTGTTTACACAATCTCACTGGTTGATGCGTTATTGTGATTCGTTTCTTTTCCCTGACCCTAATATTAACATAATCCAGGTAAAGATGTGTTCTTTCTTCTCTTTGAAGATAGTAACTCATTTATCCCGTGGCTTCTGCCTTGGTTTTACTTTGAGGGTGAGGAGTTAGGTCTCAAACCTGCCTCAACCAAATCCAGGATAGAACTCTATGCTGTTGAAATTAGTTTGTACCGTACACAAAGCCAACTTTTCTAAGCTTTTCTTTTTCACATTTTGAGGCTATACAGATATGAAAGAGCAAGCAAAACATAACAGGTTTCTTCTGAGTAGAAAGTTATATATGAAATTTTACAGAGTTAAATATAATAGCTGTACTTGTGTTGATTCCTTAACAAAGTACCAATCTCTCTCGGGACCGGGAAACTGCATGGGTTCAGTTTACTTGAAGATCTAAGATAAGATCTAACACTTGCTCATTTGACAGAATAATTGCAGGGGAACTCAGATAACACCTTACCCTCACATGCTGCAGGCTTTTGGCCACCAGGTCTCTCAGCCCTTCAAGCAATATCACAAAAACAGCAACAGAGTTAGGGGGGAAATTTTGACTTTGGACAATAATTGTCAGCCGGTCATTCTATCTTCATTGGATTTAAGTTATATAAAAATATTGAGTTGTTAAACAGACTCGCTCAGTATCAAGTCTAGATCTATATGTTTATTGAACCAGTTAACATGGCACATCTTTGGGACAAGTGGGATTTGAACCCAAACCAGGCGAAAGTGGGTACTGCAGATGCTGGAGGTTAGAGTCAAGGTTAGAGTAGTGCTGGAAAAGCACAGCAGGTCAGGCAGCAGGAAAATCGACGTTTCGGGCAAAAGCTCCTCACCAGGAATGGAATCTGGACCATCAGATTGAGAGGTTGGGACCGGTCACTGAGCATTTAAGTGTTTGTTTAAACCAACCTGTTTGGACATGATATACCCTCATAACAGGACTCCTGGCCCAGAGGTAGGGACGCGACCCAGGTGCCACAAGACCCTCAAGTTGAGGTCTAGCCATAGAGGGAGTTGCAGTCCTGCATTAATTGGTTTTCCCTGACCTGGGAGAGAGGAGACTCGGTTGTCGCTGTCCGTGGTCCTGATCTTGTTGGTGTGCCGCATCTTTCCCGATCCAAGCCACCGCCCTGTGGACCTCCTGAGATTCGGAGGAGGGCCGCACGGAGACGATGAAGCTTTTCCTAAAATTGTTGCACAGGATAATGTAGATGAAAGGATTGAGGCAGCTGCTAGCATAGCCCAAGCCGACCGCAGCCACATAGGCGTAGTAGAACATGAAGGTGGGCTCGGCTGGCGCCAACTCCACCAACTGCAGCAGGTAAAAAGGTGCCCAGCAGAGGAGGAAAGCCAGGCAGATGGTGCTGGCGATTCGAGCCACTCTCCTGGCCCGCAGTCTAGCTCTTTCCTGCGAGAGGAGAGAGCTGGGAGATCTCATCTTCAACAGGATTTTTCTGTAAGCCACTGAGATGGCGGTGAAAGGAATAGCGAACGCCAGGAAGAACTGGTAAAGGGTGAACCAGTAGATATCGGTCTTGGGGTTGGGGAAGCGGATAACGCAGCCCGAGACCCCCCCGGGTTGCCGCAGGAGCCTAGCGTACATCCAAACCGGGGTCACACTCAGAAAGGAGAGGAGGCAGAGACAGCAGACCGTCAGGGTGGCGACGGAGGGCTTGCGGAAGCGAGCCGAGGTCAATGGGTAGACAATGGCCAAGTACCGGTCAATAGTCATAGCTGTGAGGATGTAGGTGCTGCAGAACTGGGTGTTGGTGTCCATCACCGAGATGACGGTGCACATTCTGCGCCCAAAATACCAACCTCTGTTCCCGAGTAACTCAGGGATGACAAACGGCATTCCCATCAGAAACAGCAGGTCAACCACAGACAAACTGATGAAGAAGACATCCGGAACTCTGCTGCTTCTAGACTTGAACTTAAAGTTCTTGATCACCATGAAAATGACAATAGTGTTGCCGATTATCCCCAACATAGCGATTAGAACGAATATTGTTGGCATGATGATATTGGTATAAACGAAGTAGTTGATCTCTGAAATTAAAAGAAACGACATTTCCCTGTTACAACCTGGAGTTTGATACAATGTTTACGCAAAGGGTGGGGGGACGAGTCAATATCTGTTTAAGTGAAACTGACAAAGTCTCCCAAAACTTGCGTAAAAACAGAAACTGCCGGCAAAGCACAGCCGGTTTGACAGCAGAGTTAACGTTTCGGGTCCAGTGACCCTTCTTCAGAACTGTACCCAATCCTCCTTCCCTCAATAGCACAACTCCCCCATTCCATCCGCAGCCCCCCCCCCCCCCCCCACTGTTCATGGAACAGCTCAACAGTGGGTTTTCAAGATTTGTCATTTGGAAATGTAACAAGGGAATACATTTACTCAAGGAAAAACGCGGAAATTAACGATCTCGATAAGAATTGGGATATCTAAAGTATTCATTTTTTTGTTTAAAAAAAAACTTCTCCATGAGTTTATGCAGCATCGGGAAAATGTGTACAAACTCCATGGGACAGTGGAGATCGGAAATGAACCCACAAGGCGCTGGGAACCTTCCTCAGGTTCGAACATCTTTCAGCATCAAAGCTGAAGATGCTATGTACCTGAAGTGGTCGAGGTGCAGAAACTGAAGATACTCCTGGAAGTTTACTCAAACGGCGCTTTCAGAATTATGTCCCCTTAACCTGATTGAAACTGATCTTTTTGTTTTAAAAAGCCTCTTACCCGAGGAGGTGGAGTTGCTGAACAAAGTAGTTGAACTGTTTGATGGGGCCATTGGGTTGAAGCTGATTTCTTCCTCGCTTTGTGTCTCAAGCATTTTGCAGATACTTGACCCATTTATACACGATCTACCTGAAAGCGTCAACCAGTCGCTGGAGTCAGCCCCATTTCTATTTGTACTTGTCTCCTGCGTAATTGTGTTTAGATTCGGCGGCAGGAGCTGAACAATTCGTGACAGTCAGGCTCGCTGAGTTGTTTTTACAGCGGCCCCTTTTGTCATGACCCCGGGACTAACATACTGGCTGGGAGATTTGCTAGAGCTACACGGGAATGGATGGGCGAGGGCGGGGGGGGGGGGGGGGGGGAGAGAGGTGGTCACAAAAGGATAATGAGAAATAAAAGAGAGAGGTGGTCACAAAAGGATAATGGAGAAATAAAACAGTCGAAGGCTGCTACAGTTGAGAAAAGGATCAACTCAAACAGTCTAGACAGGCAGGAGCATGTCAGAAAACGAGGGAGGACTGACAAATTAAATTGCATTTATTTCAATGCAAAAGCATGACAGGTAAAACAGACTGACTGTACTCGGGGAGGGTATTCCGGGAAGGCACGGTGGCTCAGTGGTTAGCAAAACAGCCTCACAGCACCCGGGCTCGATTCCAGCCCTCGGGCCACTGTCTGAGTGGAGCTTGCACATTCTCCCCGTGTCTGAGTGGGTTCCCTCCGGGTGCTCCGATTTCCTCCCACAGTCCAAAGACATGCAGTTCAGGTATATTGGCTATGCTAAATTGCCCATAGTGTTGGGTGTATTAGTCAGAGGGAAATGCGTCTGGGTGGGTTAACCTTCAGAGAGTCGGTGTGGACTTGTTAGGCCGAAGGGCCGGTTTCCACACTGTAGGGAATCTAATCTAATATCTACTGATGTTATTTAGGTGGAACTGAGAAAGAAAGAGATGATCTCCTTATTAAGATTTTATATATATACACCCCTCCTCCCTCCCCCTATAGTCAGCAGGAAATTGAGAAGTAAATTTGTGAGAAGACTAGTTATCTGTAAGAATAATACTGGCAATGGTAGGGGATTGTAACTTTCCAAACATAGACTGGGACTGCCATAGTTTTAAGGGCTTGGATGGAGAAGAATTTGTTAAGTGTCTAAAGGAAACTTTTCTGAGTCAGTATGTGGATGTACTTAACAGAAAAGCTGCAAAACCTGACCGTCCCTTGGGAAGTAAGGCAGGGAAAGCGATTGAGGCAAGGACTGATTAAGGGCTTATGCCTGAAACATCGACTCTCCTGCTCCTCGGATGCTGCCTGACCCGCTGTGATTTTCCAGTGCCAGTTTTTGACTCCCAATAGAAAATGTCCACTGTTCTGCCTTCATCAATTTCCTTTGTCACTTCTTCAAAAAACTCATTAATGAGATACTATTTCCCACACACAAAGCCATGTTGACTATCCCTAATCAGTCCTTGCCTTTCCAAATGCACATAAATCCTGTCCCTCAGAATCCCCACCAACAATTTACCCATGATTGATGTCAGGCTCACTAGTCTTTGGTTAACTAGCTTTTCCTTACCACATTTCTTAAATAATTGCACCATGTTAACCAATCCCCAGTCTTCCAGCCACCTTGTGTCCTGATGAAGGGCTTATGCCTGAAACGTCGACTCTCCTGCATCTCAGATGTTGCCTGACCTGCTGCGCTTTTCCAGCACCACATTTTTTTGACTGATTTCCAAGACCTGCAGTCCTCACTTTCTCCATCGTCTCCATGGACTTTAGCAAGGCATTCAACAAGGTTCTGCATATAATAGAATGATTACCAAGGAAGCCAATTTGGATATAAAATTGGCTTAAAGGTAGGGGACAGAGGGCAATGGAAGGGTGTTTTTTTGACTGGAGGCCTGTGACCAGCAGTGTGCTGCAAGAGTCGGTGCTGAGTCCATTTTTGTTTGTCATTTATATAAATGACTTGGATGTGAATATAGGGAGAATGTTTAGTAAGTTTGCAATGTCAATAAAACTATGAAAACATATGTCTACCTGGAATGGGTCGTGCAACTTATCAGGTCAAGAAAATTTTACATTGACATTCTCAAACCTACTGCATCTCTAAGTGGGGGCTCTTGTAGCAGTGGTACCATCCCTACCTCTTAGGTAGGAGGCCCAGTAATATGAAAGAGGAAGAATAAGGAATACTTTGTATCATAACCATAAAATTCTAATGTCAAGTATTATAGAATTAGAATGCATTGCCACTTCGGACAAGGATTACAGACTAAATATTTTAAAGAACAAAATATGCAGAGATAAGTAAAAAGAATAATGTACAATTATTCTTGGATTGCTCTTTGAAATAAGTAGGTAAAAACAAGGACTGCAGATGTTGGAAACCAGAGTCTAGATTAAAGTGGTGCTGGAAAAGCACAGCAGGTCAGGCAGCATCCAAGGAGCAGGAAAAAAGTCTTTGAAAAAGGTAGCTGATGAAGGCACAAAAGATTGACTGCTGGCTTGTTACCTTTAACACTTGTTAATTTTGTTACTCACAAAATGGAGTAGGATTTTTATTCTACAAAGCAGTGAACTGCACAGAATAGACAATGTTTTTTGAACTGCACAGCACAAACGACATGCCCTTAAAACGGAGTACTAGTTTAGATCAAAGTTGTAAAAATACGGCGCAGGTTTTTTTCTCAAATTCTTGAGCAATGTTTTCATCGAATCCAATTAAACAGAACTAGTCATCACAAATCCAAAATCCACACTCATGTTGGATAACAGTTGGAAAGTTTTATTTATGGAAAAAGTACAAAAATCATTTTATAATAAAAATATTAAATGACAATTGTTAATTCATAAGTAGAATCTTGCAATAAAACTTTGAGCTAACCTTAATTTAAAAATTCTCAGTGCAGCCATTCATTAAAAACTCCTTGTGTGTGGTGCACCAACTACACCATTTAATAATGATTTTAACATGAATATGTTACATTACTTCATTTTCCCTCCTGTACTAGCAGATCCCAGTACAAAACAATCTTGGGAACTGTAAAACTGGTTGGATTGAGCTACATTATGAATCTTCTACAATGAAAAGAAAGAAGTTAAATTTCTGATGGTCAGACAGCTTTATAATGGGGGTTATTTATATGAGCAGTCACACAGCTAATAGCTCCTCCATATTTGCTGTCAGAACTTAGAGATATTGTGCATGGGTGAGAGTACGCTGTAGATTCTGAACCTCCCAGACGAGCACCTCATTGTACGCAACAGAGAGGAGGAATCTCCCAGATGGTGTGAATTGACTGAAGTGAACAGCATCATTATGCCCAGCAAACTCCTGGAATTTTCCAGATGGGTACTGAATTAGTTTCAGAAGTCTCCCTGCATAAAACCAGAAACATTAGAAAGTCTAGGATATGTAGCAACATTGTCTTTAATGCATTTTGTACCAAATTTCAAGCTTCAAATAATCTTATTTAATACATCAATTATCTGATGGTATTAAAATCTCATTTCCACTGAAACAAAAATAAATAACAGATTTTAGACTAGTCTCAGTATCTTATTTTGGTTTAAGCCATTTGGCCCCTCGAGCCTGCTCCACCATTCAGTGGGATCATGGCTGATCCAACAGTCCTCATGTCCTCTTTCCTGACTTTTCACCACCTGATTCAGAATCTGTCTCAGATATACACAAGGGTATTCCCCCCACAGGCCTCCATGGTTAGATATTCCAAAGATTCAACTCTGAGAAATGAAATTCCTCCTTATCTCAGTTTTAAAGGTGCCCCATTATTCTGAGACTTTGATCCTAGACTCTCCCATGAGGGGAAACATCCTCTCAGCATTTACTTTCTCAAGCCCCTTAAGAATCCGATACATTTCAATATTTTTAAACTCCAGTGAGTGGAATCCCCAAACTATTTAGCCTTTACTCATAAGACAATCCCAACCATACCAGGGATGATCCTAGTGAAAGTTCTCTGAACTGTTCCAATAAAAGGACATCTTTCCTTAAATGAGTGGACTAAAACTGTTCACAGAACTCCATATGTGATCTTACCAACACTTCATACAGGTGCAGGTAAGATGTCCCCCCCACTTATACTCCAAGCTCTTTGAAATTCATTAGCTTTCCTGATTACCTACTGCACCTGCGTGCTAGCTTTCTCTGTTTCATGCGCAAGTGCATACAAATCCTTCTGGGTTGCAGCTTTCTGCAATTTTTCACTGTTTAAATAATACTGTTCTTTTGTTCTCCCTTCCAAAATGAACTTCACATTTTCCCAAATTATACTTCACTTGCCAACATTTTGCCCACTTACTTAACCTAATAATGCTGCTCTGTAAACTTTGCAACTTGCCTTTCCACATATTTTTGCATTGCCTGCACATTTGGTTACAGTGCATTCACTTCCTTCCTCCAATTGTCAATATATCAATTAAAAGGAAATTCTGTACCATATAGAACAGGAAGCATAAGGATTGATTTCAGGTCTCTACTAAATGGGCTGATTCAGTCTAGGCAACAGAATTGCTTTATACATCCTACCTGAGAGGACAAAAATTTTAAAAGGTTCCCATTTTAAACAGGATATTTCAGCATTTCAAACGTGTTAACACATGCCCCTTATGAGCCTTTTCTGTTTCTTGAGGCATTTTATGACAAAGATGCAATGACTAACATTTCAAACCAAAAACTGGGATAAGTTATATAATTTCCTAGTGGATCTTAAAGTGTTGAAATTTTGTGAGTTTATGCTAATAAAGCATACTGGCAAACAAAGCTATGAATGTTTACATACATTCCCATTCTACCTAATCTTTTCACTTCTCAGGAGGCATAAAGAGGTTTTGTGCTGTAGCCTCAGGGCTCAACTTTAAACAGGAAAGAAAGATTTTGATAATCTATATTTAGGGCTAAACGGTGAAAAGAATGGAAAGATACTTCAAGAAACCTTGAACCAAAATATTGGACAATGAAGGAACAGAGACAAACTACAAAACTGTAGGCTGGTTCTTTTCGAAGTGCCCTGTCTGTAATAACCATCGCATCAAAGCACCTTGGTTATTTGATTCCATTTAGTCAAAACTATCAATCATGTTTCTGTAACATTTGGCATATTTGCTCAAAGCAATAAAGTTTATAAAAAGTGTTGTACAAGTTCATTATCTTATTCAAGAGATTATCAAAAATGATATTCAAATTAAGCAACTCCTTAACTGAGCACAGGAGTCAGTTGTTGCTTGTTCAACATTTGGATCCTTTTTCATTTTTTCTTTCCTTTCATCAACTTCATAGTTCTGATGAAGAACCTCCCTTTCTCTAGGATATTTTCCTCCCTACTATTTTCCGATTCCCCTGTGCCATGAATTTGTACAGCAGAGGTAAACATACCTACATTTACAAATATCATTCTAATTCTAACGGAAAGGAAATGCAGTAGATTAACTCTTAATTGTAACAGGTTTTTTCAGTAACTCAGCATGGCTAAATTCCCTTTCGACCATGGTGTGTATCTCTGTTATTTAAAAGTCATTTATCTCTTTTGTACATACAATATTATTTTGTGCAAAGATTAAAACACTCATGACTGATTGAGAGGGTATGTGATTACATGTACTTTCCAAAAAATCACCAGCGAGAAACTCTGGCTCAGATAATCACAGTTCAAACACCAACTTACCATTGGTCCCAATGGCAATATACTGCCCTCCAGGAGAGGGGCTCATACTTGTGGCCCACTGAGACAAAGGTATCTTTTTAATTGCCTTCAAACAGATACAGAAAAAAAGACATTAACTTATAAAAAGAGTGATGTGACGAACAGTTCAGGTTGAACAATTTCAGCAAACTTGAATCTTGTCTCCGTAGACACTTCAAACCAGATTTTGTACCAATAAAATGTGCTGGAGAAACAATTCCACATTGAAACCAACCATTGAGTTTGTACTGGGAATGGATACTCTGCTCTAATTTGAAGATTAAAGAACACACTGTCCAGGGATGAGAAAGGGTGAAGAAAATTAGGCCTGACAATTTTGAGAGATAAGGCATCACATACATATTGCATTGTGGACTGTAAAGTTGTTGCAGCATGAGGCGCCAGAGAATTATAGCAATTTTTATGATCTGCAGTGAAATCCAAACACATCTAGGCCACTTTGAGTGAATGGAATTACAAGACTTCAGCTGGGCAGAACCATTAGGATTCCCCGCTTACTTTAAAGTACGTGAACCGACGTGTTGCATAAAATTAAGAAAGTGACCTCAGCAATTCAATATTCAATGCAGTTAGAATGTGCAATCCAGGATGAACTCCATACTAACAGAATAGAACCTGCTGGATAATCTATGTACAAAGTGAAGCAAAGGGCAATGCAGTAGCAACGCAGAGGTCAGAAAAACATTCCAAAGAGTGGAATTCAATAATCAAAAGTTCGGAATTTTACCAACAGCAGAAAGTTCTAATCCTTGAGTGTGAAGAATATGTGTTGAAGTTTTTTCTAACCGCTTGGTGCCAATAGTTGGTGCACTAACATATCGCACTGCAAAAGCAAAGCACTGCAGGCTTTTAAAAATATGTTTGAATGAAGACCTGTTATTGACATATACCTGTTTTTTGTACAGACTGTACAGAATGATCTCTGGTTTCACTCCAAATCCCACATACACTACTATCCCACTCTGACTGGGTGAAAAAGCAGCCAGGCTTGGAGGGAGGCTACTTTTGTCACAGAGCTGACAGAAATAAAAAGAAATGTTGAAATTACACAACTGACCATCTGAAACACATTCTTTTCTCTATTGCAACCTTTATTTAGTTAGAAGAAACCCTGGTCTGCCCTTATTTTTGAGTCCAGTGACTCTTCATCAGAACTCAGATACTGTACACTTATGCATAAGTTATGCCCCCGCTTAAGGCCGTGTCATTTAACATCATTTCATATGAACCGAAATAGTAGTGTCACGGGGTGGCAGTGGCTAGCACTGCTACCTCACAGCACCAGGAGCCTGGGTTCGATTCCCGTCTCGGGTGACTGTGTACGCGGAGTTCGCACGTTCTCCCTGTGTATGCGTGGGTTTCCTCCCAGAATCCAAAGATGTGCAGGTCAGGTGAACTGACCTTGCTAAATTGCCCATAGTGTTAGGTGCATTAGTCAAGGGTAAATATAGGGTAGGGGAATGGGTCTAGGTGGGTTACTCTTCAGAGGGTCGGTGTGGACTCGTTGGGCCATAGGGCCTGTTTCCATACTGTAGAGAATCTATATCAATTTAACTTTGCCAGTTTCAGTATAACGTCATTTGCCACGGACTTCTGCTTTTGAGGCCTGCATGTTCATATGATTCTCCCACAACAATCCTCACTTACAGTCCCCTTACTAATGCTCGCCTCCCACCTTGCTCCTCTGGAGCTCACCTCTCGTTCTTTCTTCTGACCTTATGCTTTGGGTTTTATCTCCTGGCTTTGCACTGAACCCAACTGAAGCCCTGGGCTCCAGCTAGTGGCAGAGGTTGGTAAGTGCAGGTTGTCCTGGGACTTCAGGGGATACCTTTAGGAACTGGTTGGAATCAGTCAAACTAAAAGTGCAGTTTGGAATCTTTCTTACTGCATATTCTGTTCCCCTTATATTTAGTGATGGGTGGGGCTGGGTTTTACTTTGCCAGTTATTTATGGTAAAAATGCACAGTGTGAAGTGTACATGATTTGGCATTTCAACGCGTATACTGCTTTTCCCAGGCGAGAAATACCTGAAGGAACCAAGTCTGGCTTTAACAAAGATTTCTAAAGGAAATTATAATTCACTTACAAGTTCCAATTTTCAGAAATACGACTACAACTTTAAGTGAGGATGACTGTAATATCTAACGCTTAAAACAATATTAGGCTGTAAAGATGAGAAAAGTTACAGAATCTGGTGTCACAGATTTGGCAAATATGTGGTGATACTGACAGCATACATTTTACTCAGTTGCTAAAAAGATGGAGGTCAGACTTACCTCTGGTTTAACAGGTGCTGGGAATGTCAACCAATCAATAAGCTCACATTGGTCTTTGTGCCAATCAGTAGCCCAAACACTAACACGTCGATCTGAACTGACAGCCAACCACATTTCACATCCATCGAGTCCAAATTCATCATACTTTAAAAGAAATGCATAACAGTTTAGTGTGCCAAGTTCAGATTCCATACCCTACGCCAAATTTAAATGAAATCATGTGAACAGCAGAAATGCTAAATGCTCAGTAGAACATTGTATCAAGCAACCAAATGTGTATTTGAAGTTAACAAATCTATAGTCAGTTCTGCTATAACGTGCGTTTCTTCAATGCGAATTGGCTATAATGCGATTGAAGAATTTAGACTATTATTTGTAGAACACAAACTTTTGTATTGGTTATAACAAAATTCTGGCCTTATTAGATTAAATGGTGCTATTACACAATTTTCTTCCAAAGCGGGGTTACACGGGAACAGAACTATAGCATTTTATCAGAACTGACTGTATTTAATTTTGTGCCGTAAGCTTATTATTAACCCTAAACTTACTTTTTTCCGTGTACATTCGATGGCAGTAATTGGTGAGCCTTTATGATCACTGATGACACGAACAGTGATTCCTGTCCGAGAACTACTCACAGCCATCAGACCATCCTTACCTCCTGAAATGATAACCTCGCCTGGGGATAAATGTGAAATATCTGTCAGTGTTAATCATACACCCCAGGTCAGGGCTACTGGTAAATTGGTGTTAAAATGATAGCTGATGGGCATTCTGGGAAAAAGCTATGCATTTATGTTGTATACTTATGATCAACTTTCTAATTTATGTAGCATATTTTCTATATTAGTAGCTAGGGGAACATACCATCCATTGAAAACGCGATGGCATTAACTGCTACAGGATGGGGATGAATCTTTAATTCCATCTCAGTCTTCAACACTCCAAAGAAACGTATTGTACCATCACTATATCCTGCCACAATTTGCTGTTTGTCAGCAGATTTCTTCAAGTTAACTGCTGGGCTCCATGCCATACACAAGCAGCTCTGGAACAAGGCAGAGGAAGTTTAAGTGTGAATGCTTTCTCACACAGGATCAGCTTTTCCATCCAGTTTTACCTCTTCACAATATAATGATACATTCTGATGAAACAACTGCCTTACTGAATCCACAATGCTTCACATGTTTGGTTAGCAGATTCAAAAAGTACTGCTCCACTGATTTAAAAAAAAAGGGCTCATCCATTTAAGACAGAGATAAAAATAAATATTTTCCCACAGAGAATCTTAAGTCTTTGGGAAGTTTTTCCTCAAAAAAATGGTGCAAGCAGAGTCATTGAATATTTTAGGGCAGAGGTAACTAGGTTCTTTATAGACAAGGTGGGAATGTGAAGTAACAGATCAATCTTACTGAAATGGTGGAGCAGATTTGAGGGGCCAAGAGGCCTAACCCTTCTCCTATTTCATGTGCTCACATGTAATAAATGATGGATGTGGTTGATTACTTTGTGACATTCCTTGATATTGCTGACAAAAATTTCCATCAATTTTAAAGCAAATTATTCCTTACTCACTGTACATTTCTCTTTTGGTAATATACCTGATTAAGAACATGAAACTGAACAACCAGCTCAGTGGTGTGCATAACCCACACTCTTAAACTGCCATCCTCTGCACATGTAGCAAAATGACTTTCATCAGGGCTAAAAGTCACTTGATTAACCTGAAGAAAAACAAAAATAAAACAATCAAAATGCCCAACAATCTCTTGCTTATTTACACTTAACAGGGCAATATCTAAACCCGAGTGAGAGCCAGATGTTGAAATTTATTTGCATTGCCTTCCAAGTGAGAGACTCTGAAGAGTGATAGCACAATACATACTGTGCATGCATTTGATGCAAACAAGACAAAGCTCTGCAAAGACAAGTATATGGAATTATTTTTCTAAGGAAAACAATCTTTCATTTAAAATAATTTTAGCAACGTTCTTTTACTTAGTGTGTTTATATTTGTTCTATGCCAATGTCCAAATTAGCCAAATGCAAAACTATTGAGGTCAATTTTCTCTACACTTTTATTCACATTTTAATTCTTTTACTGATAAAATAATTCTAACAACTTATCCTTCATCTTCTATTCACCAGCAAATAAGAAGGTGGCTCTAATAGTCAACAAAGTGACTGTCTACCTGCACACACACATGGGTGCTGGGGAAAAAAAATGAGCACTACCACAGTTAGGCGGTAGTGTGGGCGTAATTTTTAAAACATTAAAAAAAAAGGAGTGTCAGATATCCTGTTCACTCTGAGAGCTGGCTCTGAGGGAGCTGGATCAGCATTGGGGCTTTTCACAAAAAAAAGAAAAAATAAGTAAAATTGTGACTGTCCCGTTCTAGCTTCCATTCAATGCAGCTCTGACGAA
Source organism: Chiloscyllium plagiosum (assembly GCF_004010195.1). Taxonomy (NCBI): domain Eukaryota; kingdom Metazoa; phylum Chordata; class Chondrichthyes; order Orectolobiformes; family Hemiscylliidae; genus Chiloscyllium; species Chiloscyllium plagiosum. Next base: position 52,291,078 of record NC_057730.1, on the reverse strand, counting down.
ATGGAGTAGGGTACTCATTAAACTTCTCCATGTTTGAATACTACTAGGCTGTGACTAGTCTCATATTTAAGCAACTTGAAAGCTATCTTACCTTGTTTCTGTGGCCACTGATAAGTCGGATGCTGGTGTTTTCAGCCCAGTTTACATACCATAGAGTTCCTGCTGTGGTCCCCACAATACCCATGTCCATGATATCATCAAAGACTGCACTGACTATTGTACCATCCAGAATCATTTCATGTTCCAGGAGTACTGAATTTGACCTGAAAGGAAAATCAGAACCATTAACATCATTGTGAATTTATCCATTGCAACCACAAATAATGTAGACAAACTATCACATTATGACATTGGAACAGATGCATTTTAGTAGAATTTTGCTCTATATAAACCAGCTTCTGAATGTACAAGAATTACTCTTACTTATTTAATAATTTCAGTAAAAATATAACTTGGATCATGAATGCCGAACAGTGACATGCCCCATTCCAGCATCATCACCTTGCTCTTGTGCCCTCAAGTCTCATCTCCTGCACTGCAGCGACTGCCCACAGCCGGATTTTCTTTGTGTTACTGCCAGTCATCAGGCGATACCTTCGACACTGCACAATCCCTGTAACAGAAGAATTGCACACTGTATAGCACTATATCACCTTCCATTAGCAACTGCACCTTATTGTATTCATACTTACCAATCTCTCCTTCATCTGCATCCCAAGTCATGAAACACCTATTCTGCTGGGTGTCCCATGCGCAGATTTTCCCGGTGTTGGTAGCGGTATAAAGAACTGAATCACTGTTATAGCACAATGCAGTGAGTTCATCAGCACCAACTTCATCTGGGATTGAGACTCTGTGAACCTATGAACAAAATTACCTACAACATTCAGAATTATGAGAACAAATATCAAAATTTTTCTTGCTTGGAGGAACTGATTGGATATGCATCTGATCTGGGAACAGGAAGCTATGTTTCAGATGTAAATCAGTAATGAACCATAATATCAACTAATCAGGGTCCATTCATGATCAGAAGAAGATAGTTATAAAATAGCACATGATGCAAGTCAGATGGTTGCTCCTTGCCTTCACATTACGGACGAAATGTTTCTAACTCAAAAAATAATTGCCTCAATGAGAGAATAATTTCAGTATTAAAACACTGATTACTGGTTATAGCTGAAAAATATTTCTTGCCCTAATAACACTGGTATAGAACAACACCTGATCAATTAATCATCTTGTTCCGCTACACTGCACAGTTATTGAACTAAATAAATCAAACCCAGCACGCAAGAAGCTGATTAAATATTTCTGTCTCTTCCTGAATGGAGATTAAAAATTGATGGGAGTGACAACAGTGGAATTTCACACATGGTGTATTTCATTTTTAAAAGGAAACCCAGGAATTATTCAATTCATATCAGTATGAGATGCCTTTTAATGGTTTACTAAAGTTTAAACTTTCAGGTGGCACACACATGGCCTAATTTTCAGTCTTCTGTTTATATGTTTTATTCACTGCACAAACCTGTTATTTTTTGCATCAATCCTTACTTTCACATTAATTAGCAATACATTAAGAATAAAAGACAACTATATGAGAGCAGTATAGTGCTTTCCAGCATAGGGACTGGATCAGAATTTTTTTAAAAATTGAGACAGGAAAGATCCTAAAAGCAAAGAGGGACAGGAAAAATTAAAGGTGCTAAGAAGAAAACAAGACAGTACAGTATCTTTAGTTTTATTCTTTCATGATTTGGGGTTATCACTGGCTGGACCAGTATTTAATGCCCATCAATAAATTTCCTTGAGGTGGTGGTGGAAAGTTGCCTTCTTGAACCGCTGTAGTCCTTACATTGTGTAGGTATATCTGTAATGCTTTTAGAAATGGGCGGCACGGTGGCACAGTTGCCTCACAGCGCCAGAGACCCGGGTTCAATTCCCACCTCAGGCGACTGTGTGGAGTTTGCACATTCTCCCCGTTCCTCTGGGTGCTCCGGTTTCCTCCCACAATCCAAAAAATGTGCAGGTTAGGCGAATTGGCCATGCTAAATTGCCCGTAGTGTTAGGTGAAGGGGTAAATGTAGGGGAATGGGTCTGGGTGGGTTACGCTTCGGCAGGTCGGTGTGGACTTGTTGGGCTGAAGGGCCTGTTTCCACACTGTAAGTAATCTAATCTAAAAATATAGTTGCAATACATATTACAATGCTGGTCTGCTTAACACATGGCTATTATCTAGAATTTATGAAAGCCAAATATTTAAATGGAAAAAGTGACAAAACCCGTCATTGTGACATCTATTGAATAATGATCAAAGTAAACCAGGTTCAATTGTCAGTCAATGCTGAGATATGAACTCGGTGGGCATCATTCTAAAAAGATCAGTCGTATTCCAAATCAAGTACATTTTCTCAATGGCAGGACAGCGGGATTGGGTCAGATTGGTGCTAACACCATAGGGTTTGATTGCTTTGTTGGGATGGAGTCAGGGACCTGTCTCCTTCGAGTCATGGAGGGGTACAATGCGGAAACAGACCCTTCAGTTCAACTCATCCATGCCGACTAGATATCCTAGGACCGAGCCTGATCTAGTCCCATTTGCCAGTAATCGGCCTATATCTCTCGAAAGACTTCCTATTCACATACCCATCCAGATGCCTTTCAAATGCTGTAATTGTACCAGCCTCCACCACTTCCTCTGCCAGTTCATTCCATACATGCATCCCCTCTGCGTGAAAAAAGTTACCCCTTAGGTCCCTTTTATATTCTTACCCTCTCACCCTAAAACTATGCCCTCTAGTTCTGGAGTCCCCCACCCCAGGGAAAATACTTTGTTTATTTCCCCTATCCACGTCCCTCATGATTTTATAAACCACTACATAAAGTCACCCCTCGGCCTCAGACGCTCCAGGGAAAACAGCCCCAGTCTATTCAATCTCTCCCTATAGCCCAAATCCTCCAACCCTAGCAACATCCTTGCAAATCCTTTCTGAACCCTTTCAAATTTAACAACACCCTTCTGATAGTAGGGAGACCAGAAATACACACGATACTCCAAAAGTGGCCTAACAGCCACAACATGACTTTCCAACTCCTGCACTCAGTGCCCTGACCAATAAAGGAAAGCATACCAAATGCCTTCTTCAATAATCTTATCTACTTGCAACTCCACTTTCGTGGAGCTATGAACCTGCACTCCAAGGTTTCTTTGTTCAGCAACACTCCCTCGGACCTGACCATTAAGTCCTGCTCTGGTTTGCCTTAACTCACAGCAACTCACCTTTATCTGAATTAAACTCCATCTGCCACTCCTCAGCCCATTGGCCCATCTGATCAAGATTGGAGGTAACCTTTTTCACTGTCCACTACACCTCCAATTTTGGTCTCATCTGCAAATTTACAAACTATACCTCCTATGTTTATATTCAAATCATTTATATAAATGACGAAAAGCAGTGGACCCAGTGCCGATCCTTGTGGAACAGCAGCGGTCACAGGGTTCCAGTCTGAAAGGCAACCCTCCACCACCACCCTCTGTCTTCTATCATTGAGCCAGTTCTGTATCCAAATGGACAGCTCTCCCTGTATTCAGTGAGATCTAATCTTGTTAATCAGTCTCCCATGAGGAACCTTGTCGAAAGCCTCACTGAAGTCCATACAGATCATGTCTACCGCTCTGCCCTCATTAATCCTCTTTTTTACTTAAAAAATCTGAATCATGATCATGAGACATGATTTCCTGCGCACAAAGCCATATTGACTATCCCAAATCAGTCCTTGCCTTTCCAAATGCATGTAAATCCTGTCCTGCAAGATTCTCTCCAACAACGTGCCCGAGTTATAGTTCCCTGGCTTTTCCTTACTACCTTTCTTAAATAGTGACACCACATTAGCCAACTCCAGTTTTCCGGCACCTTTCCTGTGGATGATACAAATATCTCAACAAAGGGCCCAGCAATCACTTCCCTAGGTTCCCAGTGTTCTAGGATACAGATGATCATATGGACATCACCATCTACTTCCCCACATTCTATATCTTCCATGTCCTTCTCCACAGTAAACACTGATGTAAAATACTTGTTAAATATTTCCCCCATCTCCTGCAGTTCCACACATAGGCTGCCTTGCTGATCCTTGCGGGGCTCTATTCTCCTTTTGGCCTCCTGATTTCCTACTTACGTATACTCCTACTGCCTTTATACTCTCAGGATTCACGCAATCTCTGCTGTCTATACCTGACATAAGCTTCCTTCTTTTTCTTAACCAAAACCTCAATTTCTCTAGTCATCCAGCATTCCCAACACCTACCAGCCTTGCCTTTCACCCAAACAGGAATACACTGTCTCTAGACCTTTGTTATTTCATTTCTGAAGGTTTCCCATTTTCCAGCTGTTTTACCTGCGAATATCTGCCCCCAATCAGCTTTTGAAAGTTCTTGCCTAAGACCGTCAAAATTGGCCTTCCTCCAATTTAGAACTTCATCTTTTAGATCTGGTCTATCCTTTTCCATCACTTACACCTCAGTCACCTGCCCTTATTATTTCCCAATAGCAGGTCAAGTTTTGCACCTTCTCCATGAGGTACATCCACATACTGAATCAGAAAATGTTCTTATAGACACTTAAATTCCTCTCTGTCTAAACCCTAACACAATGACAGTCCCAGTCCATGTTTGGAAAATTAAATCCCCTACCACAACTATCCTATTATTCTTACAGATAACAGATATCCTTACAAATTGGTTTCTTAATTTCCTGCAGACTATTGGTGGGTCTATAATACAATTCCTATAAGGTGATCATCCCTTCCTTATTTCTCAGTTCCACGCAAATAACTTCTTGGATGCATTTCCAGATGTATCCTCCCTAAGTACAGTCATAATACTATCCCTCCTCTCTTGCCCCCTCTTTCTATCCTTCCTATCGCATTTGTCTTCTGGAATATTAAGCTGCCAGTCCTGTCCATCCCTGAGCCATGCCTCTGCATTTGCTATGATATCCCAGTCACATGTTCCTAACCATGCCCTGAGTTCATCTGCCTTGACTTACCCTAGGTGGAGGTTGTGACACTGAGGGCTGGAGTTGTCTTTGGGCAGGCAATTCAAGAAACAGTAGTTGCCAGGCAAAGAAATGGACAGCCTGCTCCTCCACTAAACCTTAGTTGGGAGGTCACATTGCAGCTGCTGCAGGACATTGGTTTGGCCATAATACCATAAGACTTGGGGCAAAAATTAGGCTATATGGCCCATCGAGTCTGCTTTGTCATTCAGTCATGGTTAATAACTTTGTCAACCCAATTGTCCTGCTTTCCCTCTGTAACACTTGATCTCCTTTAAAATCAAGAATCTGTCTGTCTTAAATATACTCAATGACCTGGCCATACACAGCCTTCTGTGGCAATGAATTCCATAGATTCACCACTCTGTGGCTGAAGTAGTTTCTCCTTATCACTATTCTAAAAGACCTTCCATTTACTCTAAGACTATGCCCTCGGGTCCTAGTCTCTACTATCAATGGAAACATCTTCCCAACATCCACTCTGTCCAGGCCATTCAGTATTCTGTAAGTTTCAAGTAGACCCCCCTTTATCCTTTTAAACTCTATACAGTATAAACACAAATGATCCTCATATGTTAAGCTGCTCATTTCTGGGACCATTCGCGTGAATCTCCTCTGAACACGTTCCAGGGCCAGTATGTCCTTCCTGAGATACGGGTAACATTTGGAGTATTGCATGAAAATCTAGTCTCTCTTATATAGGGAGAAATTTGTGAAACTTGAAAGGTTTTAGAAAAGATTTATAAGGATGCTGCCAGGGTTGGAGGGTTTGAGCTAATAGGAAGAGGCTGACTAGGCTGGAGCTGTTTTCCATGGAATGTCAGAGGCTGAGGGGTGAGAGATTTATAAAAACTCATGAGGGGGACAAATAGGGTAAATAGGCAAGGTCATTTCCCCAGAATGGGCGTCCAAAACTAGGCATATATTTAAGGTCAGAGGGGAAAGATATAAAATGGACCTAAGGGGCAACTTTTTCACACAAAGAGAGATGAGTGTATGGAATGAGCTGCCAGAGGAAGTGGTGGAGGCTGGTAGAATTACAACATTTAAAAGGTATTTGGATGGGTATATGAATAGAAACAGTTTTGAGGGATATGGCCCAAATGCTGGTAAATGGGACTAGATTTACATAGGATATCTGGTTGGCATGAACAAGTTGGACTGAAGAGTCTGTTTCCATGCTGTATATCTCTTTGACTCAATGACTTTACTATAAAATGAGATTAGGTAAGGGCTGGCCAATTACTGCATTCTGATGCTTGCTGTTTATCTTGACAAATGAAGGATTTTTTTTAATAACAAGAGAGATGTTAGCCATAAACTATACTTAAAGGCAATGCCTTTAGCAGAAAAAGAAGGGACAAGGGTGAGAATGGTAGATTCCCAGAACACACAAGACCAGAGATCACCAATAGATGCAATATTTTAGGTCATGAACAATGAGACAGGCAGAGATATTATTTAGCAAGTTAGTCACCACATGCTGCTCTTTCACATGAAACATAATTGTAAAGCTGCATCAAATCTTGAAAGTTAATGTCATGCTAGTCAACTGTATCTTTGTGAAATGCACAGAATGAACAAAATACACAAAGGACAAACCCAGTCGTAAACACCTTTTTATTAAAAAAAAAATCAATAAATACATTCTATTGCTAAAACTGACCTTGAGTTGTACCTCATCACCAGTCTGCTCCACTAGCCAGAAATGCACTCCTCCGACACCAACACAGGCAAATTCATTAACAGCGGTTGGGTCAAATGCTAAATCATGGACAGGATTTGAGACTCTTGTTGTTGCTAACAACTCATAATTCCTTGTATCCCATAGAGCAATTGTGAGATCCCTGTAATCTCCTGGAAAAGATTGGAACAATCAACATTAGAAACCTTTGGGAACATGTTACAACACGTACACCTAATTTAAATTTTGAAGAATACAGTACCATTTCTATACCTAAAATAAGTTAAGACTTTTGGGTTGACTGTGGAACAAAGACAAATATGTTACAAATTATAAAACCTACAGTGAAATGGTTACACTGCAATATTGTTATTACAAAGATCCATTATATAATCACTTGGTTTATAGGTCTGTCATTATGCAAGGCCACTCAGGGTGATATCAAGTGGCAAACTGCAGACAGTACCATACCACTCAAAGCTTGGCACTGCAAATAATGCTTTGAATGTTTGTTCATGCTTGAATTTTTTTTTTTTAAACATCTGATGTCTCACCTCATTTGATATAATTTTGTTTTAATTCTCAGCCAATTTAAATGTGAATTCACCTGATACATGTTAATCACCTGATACATGTTAATCACCTGATACATGTTAATCACCTGATACAGTGAGAGGGTGGATTTTAATCTTGAAGTCTTATAAAACAATTGCAAACCATCCAATGTCTAGTTTCATTAGTAGTAGGATGCAAAGCAGCTGGTAATTTATTTAAAACAAGATGATGTCTCTCATATTTAACCCCCATTTCAAAGGTACACCAGATTGCCTGTATTTCCTGAGGTCCAACAAATCCAGCAGCTATGAGGCAGCAAGTAGTGCAGGATCCCCAGATGAGGATCTTTGCAGTTGCGTGTCAGATCCAGCATATCTGACCATCAAAACCCCCACCATAATGCAGCCCATCCCTAGCCCTTGATCTCCTCCAAAGGCACGCAACACCCCAGAACTTTCCACAGCTCTGTTCTCCAAACTTTCAGACACTCAATCATCCCCTTCCCCATCCAACCAGTCAATATCTTGAATCCCTGTCCCCCTCCTCAACTCTCACAGGATCAGGGATCAAAACCAAATTCAGCCCACAACCTCTTCTTCCGTGTCCCATATTTGACTGGAAGTCACGTCACTCAATTAGCCTGGTTTTGGGTGGTTCAAACTTCACAGCATGTGGAGCAACCCCTGCTTCTTGGCTTACTCTGACATCCCTAATCTCTTCATGGCTGTGCAAAAATTCAAAATTTTCTATTCACTTTTTCCCCACTCTTTCTACCTGGCTCAACTTTAAAACTTCCAGCATCTGCAGAATTTTGCTTTTGGATGTTTCCATTAGCAATGGAAACAATTTGCATTGGATTCATTTCGAAGAAGTAACAAAATTAGTCAAGACTGATACCAAAAGCATAACCAGACTTTGTTTTTGCAACGTAAGTGCTTTTCTTTTGGTAAATAAACTTGATGAGTGAGGGTATGTTGTTGATAAGCATTGTTTTTCATAATGGATTTATTTCTCTTTTTTTGACAAGAGATGACGCTCAAAATTCCAACAGTCAGGAGGACAACCAGGGCACAGATGAAAAAGATGCTGGAAATCTGAAAGAAAAACAGAAATCGCTGGAGAAAATCAGCAGATGTGGCAGCATCTGTGGAGAATGCAGAGTTTCTCTAGCAATTTGTTTTTTTCCTTTGTTAATGATACTGGTGGAAGACAATCCCTTTGTCTACCTAAAGATGAACTGGGATCATGCTCTTAGCATTAATTTGAGGGAAACATTAATCATCTAGCCAACTGAACTAATGAGCCCCCTATAAGGTACAAGAAATGTTAATTTCAGCATAGCCAATTTACTAGAACTGCATTGGCTCAGCTTGATTTTTCATTTTCAAACAAGAACAGCTGAATAAAATTAACTGTTGCACAAAGTTTACAAGGATACTTGGAACAATACTGATCTCATTATTTTCAAAAATCAGCTATTTCCATTGTAGCAAATTGCTGTTTCAAAATAATATTATCTATTTATATATAACACCTCTGCAACTGGAGCATGGGATGAGAGATATCTTTCCCACAGAACCATTAAGCTGATTGCTGACTAAATGAGAAAAAATTAAGAGGAGAAATGGTAACAGTAATCTCAAACATCAATGCTTTGATGGTTTCAAATCAACTCAATTTTCATTGAGGTTAAAAAAATAAAAGTGACTGTCCAAGAACAATAAAAATCCAGAAGTACTTTGTCTTGATCTGGCCAATAAGAACATGGCCAAAGTTTAGTGCTTATTTTTCCAACAATGCAGCTGTTCTAATTAATGCAGAATCTTTGTCCTAATACTTCTGTGGCACAACTTGTTGGATCATTAATAAGCTGTACCTTTAACAAATACATTTCTAATATATACTTTGTTGAGCACGCAAATTCAGTAGGTTTAAAACTTGTCCTTTTTTTTAAAAACGTTCAAACACTCTGCTAAAGGTGGAAGGTGATGGTTCATAAAATGATCCAAAAATCTGCTGAAGTGTGTTGTCATTATTGTAGTCACTATTAATATTTTTTAAAAAATTCACTCATGGTACATGGCCATTGCTGGATGTGTCAGCATTTATTGTCCATCCCTACTAAATACAGCTATACATGAACAAACCTATCCCAAGTGCAAAGCAGTGCATCTGAACCTACCAGCAGACAAGAAGAGCCGGTCGTCTCTGGAGTAAGCCATGGCTTGTACCTCTGTCGTGTGCTGACACAGAACTATCTTACAGGAGCCACCCACCACATTCCAAATGAAGATAGAACAGCTAGTCTTATTCTGATTTCCTGAGGCTGAGGCAAGCTCCTTCCAGACAGAACAAACAGCAAAAATAAGATAATCAAATTTTTAAGGAATGAAATCACTAATTAAAACAAATCCTCAAACACAATAACTTCACTAAGACTCTACTCCAAGAAACATTTTGTTCAACTACAAACTGAAGAAGTGTGTACAAAACATGAACATTTCTGAAAAAAAAATCGCTCTTTGTTTTTGTGAGGGGCAAATGGAAAGACAGATCGTATTATCTTAGCCTGTTGCTCTTCCACCTAATACCAAGACAAAGAGAAAGAGTATGGTTTAAGGCATACTTAATGGCCTGCTTAAATTCTGCAACTTGAACTTGTAAAATGTAAATTTTCAAAGGGTCACAAACCTTCCATCCATGTCATTTGATTAAATTTATAGGTGCACCAGCCCCTATTAGGATTGATCACCCACAACAAATGGCAAATATATTTCTTGTGCGTGTAGGTAAATGTATGGCAGGTAAGTATTAAGGAAGTAATTAAGGCAAATGGAATATTGCCATTCATTGCTAGATGGATGGAGTTTAAAAATAAGGAGGTTATGCTGCAGCTGTAGAAGGTACTGATGAGGCCACACTTGGAGTACTGTGTACAGTTTTGGTCTCCTTACTTGAGAAAGGATGTACTGGCACTGGAAGGGGTGCAGAGGAGGTTCACTAAGTTGACTCTGGATTTGATAGGGTTGACCTATGAGCAGACATTGAATAGACTGGGACTATTATCATTCAAATTTAGAAGAATGAGGTGGCGATCTTATTTTAGAAATATATAAAATTAAGCAGGGAATAGTTAAAATAGAAGCAGGGAGGTTGTTTCCACTATGGGTGAAACTAGAACTAGCGGGCATAATCTCAAAATAAGGGGCAGCAAATTTAGGACTGAGTTGAGGAGGAACGTCTTCACCCAAAGGGTTGCAAATCTATGGAATTCCCTGCCCAGTGAAGCAGTTGAATGGTTTTAAGGCAGAGATACGTAGATTTTTGAACAATAAAGGAATTAAGGGTTAGGGTTAGCAGGCGAGCAAGTGGAACTGAATCCACAAAAAGATCAGCCCTTATATTAATGAATGGTGGAATAGGCTCCACGGGCCAGATGACCTACCCCTGCTCCTACTTTTAAATATTCTTAAGTATTATGTCAATTAAGGAGAGGTTATCCACTTTAGTTACAGAAACAAGAAGGCAGATTATCTGAACTGTGATAGATGGGGAAGGAAGGAGTTGCAACAAACCTGGGTGTCCTTCTACATGATTCAGTGAAAGTAAAGCAGGCAGGTATAGGAGGCAGAAGACAACAAATGGTAATGTTGGCCTTCATAGTGAGAGGATTTGACCACAGGAACAGAGATGTGTTACCAGAATTGCACAGGGCCTTGGTGAGGCCACACCTGGAGTACTGCATGCAGTTATGGCCTCCTTATCTGAAGAAGGATGTTTGACTATGGAGCGTGTGCAAACTGCACGCAGTACTCCAGGTGTGGCCTCACCAGCAGGACTGATAGATCAAGCATCACTAGATCGGTTATGACTATACTCACTGGAGTTAAGGAGAATAGTTGGAGGGCGGGGTAGGTCTTTTACAATTGCGATGAGAGACATTTCTTCACCTGGAGAGTGATAAGCCTGTGGAAGTCTCTGCCACACAAAGGAATTGAGGCCAAAACACAACATTTTCGAGGAGGAGATAACTATAGTTCTCAGGGACAAAGAGATCAAAGAGTATGGGGCGAAAGCAATAACAGGATACTAAGTAGGATGATCAGCCATGATTACATTAATTGTGCAGTAGGCATGAAGGGCTAAATAGCCTACTCCTGCATCTTTTCTCTATGCTTTTATATTTTCTTCAAATCAAAGATTATTAATTGACAATATTATACTTATTGATGACTGTAAGTTACATAGGAATCGAAGCAGGAATAAGCCATTTAGCCCATCAAACCTGCTCGGTCATTCATTAAGATCATGGCTTATCTATTCATCGTTTCAGCTCCTCCTACCTGCATTATCCCCATAACCCTTAATTCCCCAACCATGCAAAAACCCATCCGACTGTGTTTTGAATATATTTAATGAAGTTGCTTCTACTGCTTCCTCGAGTAGAGAATTCCATAGATTCACTACTCTCTGGGAAAAGCAGTTCCTCCTCATCTCTGTCCTAAATCTACTCCTGTAAATCACTGAATTAATTTTAACACAGAGTAACACACTATCTTTTTCTTTCCTACTCTGACAAATTTATCAGCGTGGAGAGATTTTTACATACGATATAGATTAGTAGATTAAAAAGCCTAAAAAAAAAAGTCACTTACTGATGATTGAGGAAGCACTACCTGCAACCCATGTTGAAGACATTTTCATCATCAGTAGATTAGTGACCAAATGCAGCACTATTAATTTATGTATGTTAAAGTATCCCAGTGGGTGACAAGATTAAATTTCCACTAATTCTACCCCAAGTGTAGAGGTACCACAATTCTACCTGTGCATCATGGCTAACTGCAAGTGTAGAGATCTCCTCCAAGTGACCAGTTAAGTGTTTCTGAGATCCAGAATGCAAGTCCTCAATCACCACCAAACAGCCACAAGAATATGCAAATAGCGCTGGGAGAAAGAGACAGAAGGATTAACCAAAAATAATGGCACAAACATTGTCCAAACTTTTGATCAGAACTACAAGGTCACTAATAAACAGAATCCAACAAATTGATTAATCAGACGTAGGTAACAACTTGCTGTAGAATAGCTGTGTTTCAGAGGGATTTTTTTTAAGGTTTGGTATACAAGTTGAATATATGAAATTGACTTTAAATTGTGAATCAACCAAAATGTACAAGAATAATTTTACCTGAGGCTATTCAACCTGAATATTGAATTACAATCTAACCCTTTTCACTAATTTGCTGAGGGATGAGCTCCATTATCCTTATTTCACAACCTTAAATCAATCTGTGTAGGTGCTCTTTCCAACTGACACCATTGGAAAAAGGACAAGTACTGGAGCCCTGGTTATTTCTTTCTCCATTGTGTTGTGATATTCTTGTTGTCAAAACTTTGGAATCAGCTAATTTAGTATAAAACAGGGATTAAACCTCAATCTTGGTCTGAACAGCTCAATAATAAATGAATTTATCAGAACTAAAATGCAATTTAGATCCAATTATGATTCAATAAAATATCACAGAAAGCTTATTTGAGGTATATTTGAAATAGTGCAAAAAGGCACACTTGCATTTCTCAGAGTTAAACACCTACAGAGTCAAAGAAACGTTTAATACATGGTCTCAATGACAGTCACTGTACATGTTAAGCAAACACTTAAAAAGTGAGAAATCATTCATACCATACCTAATTACACTAAGTATGTGCTTACTATCCACCACTGTTGATGAACAAGGTGAAAAGAATAGGAAAGTTATTGTGGGTACAAGTGACGGTTTTAATTTAGCATGCATCTCAAGGTAAGTAAAGCATTCATAAACATAACATTATATTTGCTGCATGTGTGCATGTTAACTAGATCATACATATTTCCCATTCTGGTTACCCAAATTGGAGTCCAAACAAAGTTCTCTTTTCTATCGAATCATAGCTTCCCAGTTGGGGCCATGTCCTAACAATTACCTGTATCAGGATTCCAGACCATATTTCCTCTTCCATTTCCATTGTATCCAATTACTACTTTCAGCTTCAGATCCTCTTTCCCATCAGAAAGGACTGCAACCTGGGAAGCAAAGTTACAATGAGAGTTGAGAATACTATATTACTATAATATGCATAAAGAGTAAAGTGAATATGGAGTAATTTGAAGGTGTGCAGGTTGAATCAGCACATAAACCAGTATAGAATTCAGAACATGAAATCTACATAAGTTTTCACCGCTGTTATGCATCATATTCCTTGCTCTCCAAGCATTTATTCAATTTCCTTTTGAAGGTTGCTTTTGAATCTGTACCTACTACCCTATTAGGTTCTGCATTCATATCTTTAACATGGGGAAAAAAAAGTTGACTTCTGCGAAAGAGGTATCCATAACAACAATCAAAAACACCTTTCCTTTGGGAATCACCATCAAAATATTTCAAGGTTTTGAACGCCGCTCACAGATTTTGGTAGAGACCACAATGTACACTAAAAGCAGCATGAACCCTGGAAACACCAGCACAGAAACATCTTCAATCTGAAATAACACTATCATCACAACTCCATTTTCTGTCATTTAACCAGTTTGTATTTATGCTGATCCTGCTCTCTTTAATCCTATTTGCTGTAAAACACTGCAAATCTCCTCGTAACCCTTGCTACTCTAAGGAGAGCAACTCAAGTTTAACTTATCCATGTAATTTTAGTTCCTCACACTTGGAATCATTCTCAAATTCCTTCTGTACCTCCTCCAAAGCTTTCATTAACTTCTTAAAGTGAAATGCCAGAAATACAAAGAACTTCAAAGAAAGCCAAAACTAGTGTTTTATACAGATTTAGCATAATTTTATGGCTTTTGTAATATATAAGACTATTTTATACTGCTCAAGATCCCATGCACTCGGGATTTTTTTGGATAATCTGTCCTGTCACTTTCAGAAATGTGTGCACAAATGCACATATATCTCTGCTCTTGCACTGTCTTTGAAATTGATTCATTTAGGTTGCACTGTCACTCCTTAACCTTCCTATCTAAATGCATCACTTCACACTTTGATTGTCATCTGTAATGTGTTTACCCATTCCACAGTCCTCTCTATGTCTTACGTGAAGTCCAGTACTATTATCCTCACTGTTTGCAGCCCAAGTTTTGTTTCATCTGCTAATTTCAACATTGTACTCTCTACCAAATTCAAGGCATCAGTGTACACTAAAAGCGGAATGAACCCTGCAAACACCAACATAGAACCATTTTCAGCCTGAAGTAACAGCATCACTAAAGCCAGTTTGTATCCATGCTTATCATGCTCTCTTTAATCTTATTTACTGTCAAACACGGCTAAGTCAAAAAATTTGAACATCCATTTGGCACTAAAGTTATTGAACAGATACTTTTCTACTCTAAACCCCTTATCAAAAAAATCAAATAAAAAATAAAAATATAAGTGTGATAACCTGGTGGGAATAACAAATATGACATTACAGCAAAGGGATGGGGTGGCCCCAATCCCAGTTCCTTTTTAGGGAGTAGAGGAAAAGTATAAGAAGCAAGTACTTTGCTCGTGACTGCAGGAAGTTTACACAGTTGGTTCCAACCTGAAACTAGATCAACATTCCCAGTTTAGTGTGGAGAATTAAAATAACAGCAGATCCTTTACTTAGCCTGAAGTGTCTTCTGTAACTTAGCAGTGGGAATGTTGCTCTTACCTTGAGCTTCAAACAATTTAAAATCAAATGTGCCTGTCTTTTTTGATGACATACCTTAGACATAAAAACACCATGTTACAATCTTGATAATCTACAGTAATATGAAGGGTTAAGGCTTCAAGGGTGAAGAGAAAGAAAATGGCTTCCATTTGACATGGCTTTTGGTGGACAATGGTGAGGAACTCAACTGTTATAGATTAGGATAGACCATCAAAACTTCTTAAGTTTGCAGATCATAACTTTGCAATTTGTTTCAGTAAGTGTACAGCAAAAATTACCCAGAGTGAGGTAGCTAGGTTTTAAAACAGACAAAAATTTATTCACAAAATGAAATACAAAGAACAGAATAAAGAACCCCAATAGAACTCAGTCTATCCAAACTAGACTTAATTATGCTGGTCCGAATATACACAACAATCCCAATAAGCAAACCCCCTTAAAAAAAAAGTTAAAAATGGAACAAGTGCTTAAAGATTGAGGTTAGAAGGACAGAAGGAGAGAGAGAGTTTAGCAACCTGCTTCCACACAGCTCACTGTTGAACTGCTAATTAGTTCTAGACTGAACTGCTCAGCTAGCCACTCCCCTTTCATTATATAAGTCACTTCTAAAACATGGCAACTTTGGCCTGAAGTCTCATCCATTTACATATAAACAAAGGCCTCTCAAAATCCCTTATCATCTCTGTACGAAACTAGTCACCTCGGAGCTGGGAGGGATTAATGAACCCTCTGAAAAAAAAAATCAAGGACATGGTATCCTTGAGTTAGGAACAGATTCTAGGAAAAAAAGGGACCAACTCTGTGACACAACCAACTTTCTACTACAGATGCTCAGGCAACTTCAAACAAGTCATCATAAGATTTTTTTTGTCTGGAAGAGAACATTCTCAGGCAGCGTCAAGTCTGGTTTACCAGGAAGATGGGCATGGCTGTCAATGACGACAACACTTATTTCTAGGTTATGCGCACTTGGATTGAACTGGATGCAAAGTGAAAATGTCATCAAAGTCA
Organism: Chiloscyllium plagiosum; assembly: GCF_004010195.1. NCBI lineage: Eukaryota > Metazoa > Chordata > Chondrichthyes > Orectolobiformes > Hemiscylliidae > Chiloscyllium > Chiloscyllium plagiosum. The sequence goes on along the minus strand of NC_057730.1, from coordinate 52,275,076 downwards.
CAAGTGGCCCAGTAAATTGATTGAGCCTTCCTGTAGCTTTGCAAAATATATATAAAGATATACAAAATAATGACAGTAATTGTACCTGAGATACAGATGCGGCTTTGAATTGAGCAGCAAAATGCTTGTATGAATCTGGACGTTTATTGTTGTGTGGGAAATCTCCGTCTCCGAACCAAGATGCTATGAAAAAGGAACATGTTAAAATCTTATTGCAATCAAGTAACACATGCATGCATTTTTTTTTTTATCAATAGCAATTGACAGAGCTTTGGTTAAAAGTATTATCGTGACAGATATACTTGCTCATATAAACAGAGGATGTTCTAAATATGAATTACAGTTTCACAGAAGTATTCATGTTATCAATGTTAAACATAGATAAATGTGACTGTTTTAAATGATCATAACCCATTCTAAAGTAGTGTCACACACAGCTCACAAAAAATAAGAAACCAAAACGCATTTTTGTTATTATGAAGGGCAGAACAAGGTGTTTTTGATCCTCAACTGGAAATATCTATTAAGGGATTATGGAAAATAAGGTGGATTGAGCTTCTTCAACATTGAGCAAGGTTATCAACACAATATATAAAACTATTACGATCAGTTACATAACAAGTATAAAGAATGAACAACACAAAAAACCCTCTCATGATATGGGCTCTCAACCTTCCCGTGATATTTTAGGCAATTATTAGTAATATGGAGTTGGTCACTTACAGTACCATCTTTCACTGCATGCTTGATTTCAAATTTAAAACCCATGCTCTCTAGCAGTGCTAGAATTACTAATGGCATGCAGAGCACTGAGGGCTGAGCTACCTGGTTCATCCAGCTCTTTCTGGTATTCCTGAAGGGAAACAGGCTTCATGGAAGTTGTCACATTCTCGCCAGAACGCATGTTTTCATGGACTTGCAGTATTGAGTCTCCAATTCTTCCAACAGTGATCGAGTCATCATTTTGATTGATGTTATCTTTACTCTCCACATCAGACAAAAACACTTGGAAGAAAAGTCCCACACAATCTGTTAGTACAGTATAGGTTCACAATCCTTTATACGAAATCCTTGGGGCCAGTAGTTTCTCGGAATTCAGATTTCAGAATAAACTATGTTTTCACGTGTGACTAGTATGAGCGCTGAGACACAAATCACACCTGCCGGTACTGAGGCATGCTGTCATGTCACATGAGTGACATGGGTTGAGAGGGTGTGGAGTTGGGTCACCTGATTACATGCCAAACAATCTTGTTATGCAGAAAAAAAACTTCGGATTTCGGAGTTTTTCGGATTTCAGATAAAGGATTGTGTACGTGTACAAACCAAATCAATTGACCAAAAGTATAATATTTGCGCAGATGGTGTATCAAATCAGCTAATACTACCAGAAACTCTGACATTTAGGCAACTACCCTTGAGAAAATGATAAGTGGCTGCCTTCTTGGACCGTTGCAGTCTTTGGGGTATAGGCACATCCACAATGCAATTAGGGTGGGAGCTACAGGACTTTAACTCAGTGACATTTAAGAAACAATGATACATTTCCAATTCAGGATGGTAAGTGGCTTGAAGGCGAACTTGCAGATGGTGGTGCTTGCATATATCTGCTGTCGTTATTATTCTCAATGGCTGTGGTCATGGGTTTGAGATTAGTTCAGTCTTGGTCTTAGCAGACCTGTAGTTTCTTCATTAATTTGATTCATTGGTTAGAATAAAAAGTATAAGTACAGGATTCTCAGGACTTCTTGAGGGTGAATTGTCAGATAAGATAGTAAGATCAGACACAGATACCAGGCAAAGTACAACCCAAAACAAGACCTCAACAGAGATTCAGGCAGAAGGTACTTGTGTGACATCAATGACTGCAACAGCAGATGAAGATTGCAGCTGTAGAAAAACCCCAGTCAAGGTTTCCTTGCCACTGGAACTAGATCTACCTTCCATCAAGGAATGTGTGTCGGATGTGCTACTGCATTCCCATAAGAGGAGATGCCCTGCAAAAGGTGTCTACCAAGAGAAGTACTGAAATGTAACAGAAAAAGAGAATACTAACAATCTCAGGGCCAAAGTTTATTTCCACTTCCAGAAATACCTGCTAAATGTCTGGTCAGAAATGTGGCTCTAGGATTGGCCTCATCAGTCGCACAAGGACATGCAGAAACCATGACCAATGGCAGAATTTCCCAAGTGGACAATCATATTCACCAGTGAATAATTGTTGATGACATATTTCCATGATGTGTGCAGGTGTAAGTTGTATATTTTTATTTTGTGTACACAATTGGATGGGAACCCTAAACTGTCTCCTATATTACTCACCATCCTGCTCATTTCTTTCAATAACACTGACATTGAGTGGTAGGGAGGAGCTGGGGACTGGTACTGACTGGCGAGGCATCCCACCATTTTGGCAAACCTCATTGCCCTCTGCAACTGAGGGAGCTTCTAAAATAAAAAAAGAAGAGAATTATATCCATTGTTTAATGTTTGTCATCAAATAAAAATTCTGCTAGTTATGAATAAAATGAAATCATGTGCTCAGAGAGTCAATAACAGAGTCTGGAGTAACATGCAGGTCAGACCAGGTAAGGATGATGGACTTCCTTAACAAATAGCATAAGTAGTAAATCAAATGAGTTTTAGTAACAGTCAGCAGTAGTTACATAGTCACCATTAGGCTAGCTTTTTATTTCCAGATTTTAAAAAAAATTGAATGTCAATTTCATCATCTGCCATGGTGGAATTTGAACACATCATCCCAGAAATTAGTCTGGGGTTCTGGATTACTAGTCCACTGGCATTACCACTGCAGCACTTTCTTCTCCAACTTATCACAATTGAAGTTTTGCATCCCTGGATCATTCTTATAAACTTCTTCTGCAATGCATTCACATTCTTCGCCCAGAACTGTAGACAATACTCCAACTGAGGTCTAACCAATGTCATATATAAGTGCAGCTTAAACTCTGATTTGGATTCTACACCCTTGTTACTGAAGGTTAAAATACAATATGCTTCATTAACAGCTTACTTTACCTGGCCTGCCACCTTCTATGTCTATCCACATATACGTTGAGGTTTTGCAGCTCCTGCACACCCTTTAGAATAGTACCCTTTATTTTATACGGTCTGTTGATATTTGCAACAAAATGCATCAACTCAATCCTCGCTACATTGAACTTCATCTCCTACCTACTCACCCACTACACCAACGTGTCAATGTTCTTTTGAAGCTCAACAGTCTCATCCTCAAAGTTAATAATTCTCCCAAGTTTTGTATTGTGTAAAAAACTTTAAAACTATCCATGCACACAAAGAACTAGCCCAAGTATATGTGCCAAGAAAAACAAGAGTTCCAGTATTGACCCCTGGGGAACTCCACTACAAACTTTCCTCACTACAAATCTTCTTCCAGCCCAAAAAAACCCACTGTTACTCTATGTCTTATCCTCAGCTAATTTAATATTTATATTGTTACTGCTCATTTTATTCAATGGACTACTAATTTATTTGCACAACTGTTGTGTGGTACTGCACTGAATGTTCTGAAGTCAGTGCATATCATATTAACAGCTTTGCCCTCATCAACCCTCTCTTTTATCTTAAAAGCAGCAAGTTAGTTAAACATGGCACACCCTTAATAAATCCATGCTCACTCTTCTGAATTAACTAACATTTTTCCAAAGAACTGCTAATTCTACCACAAAGCAATTATTTCTATAAGTCTCCTCAAAACTGAAGTAGGGGCTGTGCTCCTTGAAGCAAAGAAGACTGGGGAGAGGTCTGACCAAAGTGCAGAGATTATAACAAGTTTGGATAAGGGAGACAAAATAATTCCATTTTCATTAGTTGATAGTACAAGAATTAGGGGACAAAAAGATTTGGGTAAGAGATGCAAGGAGGGTACTTTTTAAATGCAGTGAGTAGTAATGCTCTAGAACACACTGTCTATTGAGGATGATGGAAGCAGGGACAACGAATAATTTCAAATGGAAGTTGGATGGGCACCTGAGGAAATAGATTTAGCAAGACTAGAGGATGGAGGGGGAAACGGTCACTCTACAGAAAGCCAGAATGGACTGACAGGTTGCCTGGTCTCCTTTTGTGCTGTAATGATTCTATGACTACAAATTCTGCAAGGTTTAAGATTATGCAAATTGAAGTCAATACATTTTAAGTAGTGAGAACTCACCAGTTCCAAGGAGGGGAAACGGCTGAATTGAAGGGAGGCTGCTAAAGACAAAAAATAAAAATAATTCCTAACCATTAATTAACAATACTCTCTAAACGTTTAAAGTTCTTTTTAAAACACTCTCCTGACTTTCTGCATTCCTTACTGATTCACCTCAATTCTTACATTGCTCCATGAACTTTTGTCACTCTAAAGAACAAAAGTATTTCCACACAGCATTCAAATTTTATTAAAATGAATTCCACATAGTGGTCTACAAGCCTTTTATAAAGTGCTGCCAGAATCCCAACAAGGTTAAAGAAGTTATTTGTGTACAGGCAGTCCCTAAGTTGTGAAAGGTTCAGTTCTGGAATTCACTTGCAAATTGATTTGTGGGAACACAATGCAGGGCAATGCAAAGCAACCATTTGTAAGTACTGGAAATATTTACATGCCCAGTTTTTAAAGTTACATATCTGTATGGTATCATATTTGGAAGTACAAGTATTTGTAAATAACAATATCATTTTGTTTACCTGGTCTCCTGATCTAGTACACAAGCAAGAAAATCCCAGATAAACACTGCATCTCCAACACTGATTGCACTTAATTGGTCTGGAGTGAACATAGCTTGCTGAATTGTTTCAGAGTGACCAATGAACACCTAGCAAAACAAAACAAATACAAACAAGAGTAGAAACTATTCAGACGAATGCATCATGAAACAAAACTATAGGTAAGAGGAACTGAGCAATTAAACGTAAATGACAGACTTTGTTCAGTCTTGGACAACATATGCTGTCCATAAAACCAAGATGATCAGGTGAACCAAATTCATTTGCTCAGGGTAATAATCCAAATAGCTAGAAGACAAAGACAAATCTTCCTAAAAATAAACACCTATCTGTGCAGGATCAAATGTACTCTAATGAATATAAAACATACATAACTTTGAATATTTGGTTTAGAAGCTGAGTTTAAGACAACATATCAGATGGGAGTATATAACATCGGTATGCAATTACGTATACCCTAGATTTGTGGCTGTGGATCAAAAGTAAAATTCTTCAGTTTAAGTTGGTTTTTAATTTAATTTTGGGTTCTCCCTTGCTGTTCTAAGGCAGTGACTCATGCTGTGGTGGAATTTCAGATATTGAATGTGCACTCAGTCAGTCCAAATAACCATACCTCACACGTGGGTCAGTCATTATATTGAAAGAGTATTCAAAAGTATGAAACACTACAACCAAATAATTGCCATGAGTTTGCATGCATACTTTCCATCAGTGGTTACTGCAGAGAAGTTTTAGGAAATAGGAAATCTGGCAACTTCTTGTTTTAAAACTTTCCCAACCTAACTAAATTAAATCTAGTAATTAAACCAACTGCAGTGATTTGATATGAGTTAACTCAGCAGACTAAGTCGAGAACTTTACTGGCTTAAGAGATTTAGCACTGTTGCATGTCACATTAATGGGGAATACTTCAGATATTAATGTCTCAATTGAAATGAGTGTTTATGCAAGGTTAGAATAACTTACTTCAACTTCATTATCTGCCCTTTGGATGCATTCTGATGTCAGGTGCAAACGCAAAATGTGTTTGCTAAATCATCTGCTATACTTGATCTTCATAACTTCAGTGAAGTCAACTCACCTATGCTCAGTGCTCTCCTTCTCTTTAGAGCCCTCCTATAATCCTATAGTGGTGAGGCATAACAAAACATCTCCAAGGTGTATTGGAAAGGCAGCTGAAACTATCCTATGAGCTTTGGACAATATACAGATGGAGGTTTTCATATGGGGAAAAGAAAAGGGAGAAATTTCATTTTAAAACACAAAAAGATTAGTGTTTCCTTTATTTTGTTTCTCTCTCAATGTCAATCAGTTGAATGAAATGTTAAGCTAAACTCAGATTTTGCTTGTGTATTAGTACTAATGTACTATGTCATTCTAACCTTTTTGTGTTTTAAAATGAAACTTATCCTCTTTTTTACCATATGAAACCTCCTGCTATATATTGCCCAAAGCTAATACGATAATTCAGAATAAAACATTTGAATATTTATTATGCTTTTTTACCATTTAAGAACGTTGCTACGGTGATTTTATGCAACCACTGTGTTTGGATATCTCTGTGCTTATACTCAGTGCCTATCATTATCAATGAGATTGTGAACTCACTGTTCGGGTAAGCGTTGTTTCAACAGCCTTTCCAGCGCATCATGGAGAAGTTTAAAAACATTAACAATGGAAATGCATACCTGAAAATTAATGTCCTGTTTCATATGATAATCCCAGACTTTAATGACCTTCTCCCCTGTAGTCAGGAGGTACTGAATGTCTTCACTCACAGCTAAAGATGTGGAGACTGTCTTGTGTATATTACAAACCTATTGGAACAATAAAGTCTAATTACTATAAAGAAAACAAAGAATTTCTGTAAAACAGAAGAGAATAAGCATGTCTACTATACTGGTTTAGATAATAATTTCTAATAGTTTAACTAATGGTCTTTTCCCATCCCAGATTATTAATCTTGTATCTAATATTAGTACTGATGAAGGAGGATGATCTGTCTGAAGTCAGTTTGATAGAATCTATTATCAACAAACTGTACATAGTCTGACCAACAATTCTATTTCCAATTTAGCATATTAAAACCAAACATTTTAATTTAAAATGAATCTAAACTGGCACACAAATTGTACTTGCAGCATCTTAACGTGAATGAAACCAGTTAACTGAAATCAAGAATTGAATCTAGAACACTCCAGTAGCCAAAACGGAATTGTAAGTACATCTTTAATAATTCTAAATATGGGAATGTATTTTTCAAATACTTGGCAAAATTTTTGTTGTAAGTTAAATTGCAGTATTAACTCTTGCAATCATTATGTTTATAATGCTACAATTACCAGTTAATTACGTTTTATTAGGAAACATCCTCACCACAAGATACCTACCTCCCGAATTAATTTCCCTGTCCTTGCATTCAGCCACAGAATCTTATTAGAGGAAGTGGTCACGAGCAGCTGGTTAATTGCAGCGGATGAATAGCAGACTTTGACAGCGGTGTCAAGCGTTGTCGTCTCCAGGTCCAGAATACTAACATCTATAAGCATTATCTGTAAGAGAAAGGTTATATCTGAAAACAGACTCTTGCTGCTAATAACAGACAAACCTGTATTGTAGTGGTCACACTGTTGGAATAAGTGTCTCCACAAATTACTTAATAAGCTACAGCACATCTTAAAGTAGAAAAGGTTCAGATTACTATTGAAAACTTTGAAAATGTGCATGATTCAGTTAAATACTTTCAATCCCCAATTTTATCATGTTTCCTTTAATGAATGAAGCACATGACAGCAGAAGCTGCTTTTCTCTTGTTACATAACAGCCCTGTCATATTTATCAAATCAAAATTTAAATGCATGATAATAGTCTCTGCATACATTTCACAGATCAATAGGTTGCTTAAAGCAAGGCTGAGGGCACCAAGCGAGCAAACCTCTCTACTTACAGCTTAGCTCTGAGCAACAAGCATCATTTAAAGATGAACCAACTTTAGAAAAAGAATGAACTAAGATTCCACAGCTTAAAACAAATTAGCTTTATTATACAAAAGCAAACCAAACAGAACAAAATGAACTGATGGAGGAGACTTCAGTTGGTGGGAAATAAAAACAAAGTACTGGAGAAACTCAGCAACTCTGGGGAGAAAGAAACTGAATTAAGACTTCAAGGAAAATGACTCCTGTTCAGAATTGGTTAAGATGGACCAAGCCAATAGAATAGATGCAAACAGATCATGACATGCTTCTGTTACTAAAGGCACTGAAGTAAGATGGTCGAGATCGGTCAATTCTACAAAGGGACCTACAACACAATCAGAAAACAGACATTGGAACATTGAGAGTATTAAATAAAGAAATTAAGTTAGGAATATTGGGTTTAATGTCTAACAGGTCAAGGTCCTAGGTAACACAATTGTAGTTGGAACTGTAACTTGCAATTGCTTCCTTAAGAATTATGGTTAATTCAATTAAGGGACTAAGTTATCTTGAGAAGCTGGTGCAGTGGTGTAGTTTAGTGAAGGTACTTGAATGAAGGGAATTCCCTCTAGTCTTCTGTCAAAGACGAACAGGGACACCAGTAGGAAATCTGATTCAACAGATAGCACCACAAACAAAGTAGGGGAGGAAAAGTGATCTTCCCATAACAATGGAAGTGAAGTAAAACCGTGAGAAGTTAAAGGCTGGGATAAGGAAGACAATGAGCTCAGAGTATCCATTAGGATGAGTCGAGGTGTGATCAGATTGGCCCCAAAAAGGCAGAAATGAATAGCAAAGGTGGTTTAGATGTATGGATACAGTCATTAACATTATAGAGATCAGTGTGAAAACAGTAAACACTCAAAAGGAAGTAGAAATTCTGGGAAAGCACGCCTCACACAGGAAAGTGGAGTTGGTTGATGGAAAACTGAAGAAATTAAAATTGGAAAAGGCCCATTGTAACAGTCAGGGCATGAACAGGTGGAGGTGTCAGGGCCATGTCTGGAAGATACAGAAGAAAAATGAGTACTGGAAGTTTTAGTAGGAGGTCAATATATAAGCACAGGCCCTAAAGATTAGTCTTTATAACAGTATGAAGTGGCTCACCAACTGATAAAGAAACAGAATGGCCAGAGATCTGACCACAATGAAGCAACAATGGGAATGGGCGACCTTTCTGAATCAAAGATAATCACCAACCAGGACTGTCAGGAAATCACAGATGATAATGTGGAACTAAAATGAGGATCACATTATCAAATGATGAGAGGGCATTCAGTAGAAATCAATTGTATGGGGAAGCCTAAACTAAGTAATTAAAATCTTAAAAATTAATTACTTTTGTCTGGAATAAAGGGCAAGATATTAAACTAGGATGGCCTGAGTGATCATAACATAATGGAGGTTCAATAATACAAAAGGCAGCCTAACGAATACAAATATCCCTGTGCCCAGAGAGAGAAAATTCACAAGGGACAAACAGGAACTAGACAAGTTATAGGGAAGACAGGAGGGAAATAAGCCAAGGATGGCTCACTGATGGACAAGAGGGTCCTGTTATAATTGTGGAAGGTAGGACACACTGCCTGAGAATGTCAAGTACGTCAAGGTAAATACCAGGCAAATAGGAAACCTAAGGAGGATCAGAAAGGATTCACTAGGGAACAAACAAAAGTTGGCTGCCCAAGTCAGGGTATGGTGGTTAAAATGCTGGCTAGTACTCAAACATTTGGAGATTTGAGTAGGACCCCTTAAAGATCCAAGGGAGGGTAACATCAATGAATGCCATTCAAATCAGGCAGGGAGCCCTTGGGGCAGTTTGCAATAACATTCTCACAGATTTGTGTGTACACATCTAGAGAAAGATATATCTTTCTTGTAGATTTCTATAATACACATCATGGTGGCTTGGACACGTATCGCTGTTTGTGCATCTCTGTTGGTCAATAACTTGGAATTTCTTATTCAGCACCATCTCAAGGACCATACTGATTCAACGAAAAGGATCACTTTCTCATGACAACTGGAACAGCTGTGGTCTGCTCTGCACCACCAAAATCCTGAAACAAAACACTGTTCTGGGAAATGTTTCATTTTTTTCTAAGTCTTGACACCTCACAAGCTGATAATTTTACAAGTCTCATGGATGCATAAAAATATCAAATAGTAAATGCTTTCCCACAGAAAGGGAAATTTATGAGTTTGCCTAACTTGATCCAGAATAACAGCAGAAACTAGGAATGCTGTAAACAAATTTGCTGTCCATTTGGAATTGCAGCAAACAAACATTTAAAACATAAGAGTCATGATTTGGACATGCCGGCTGGTGTTGGACTGGAGTGTACAAAGTTAAAAACTTGGTGTTTTGTGATTTTTAACTTAAAACATAAGAGCTTCATTTACAAAAGGGTTAATGTGTTATGACTTTGATAAAATTGCTCTGGCGAACAATGGCAGATTACCTCATCTAATGAGTGAGCATCCATCACAGTGACTATGTATTCAGATGGGCCCACAAAAGCCAGGTAACGGCTGTCACTGCTCACTGTAAGTGCATCTGGGCCATGATAACTGCCTCTTGCCACAACATTACCTGGAAGAACAGTGTACACAGAGTAAATAAATTGCCTCAGATAAAAGATTGAAGCATTATTTGGCACTGATAGCTTTCACAGTCACGTGAGGGGAGTAAACCATTTGCCTTTCTCTCTGTCAATACGTAAGGGGAATTTTCCTTTGAGCCTTTGGAAGCAAAGCATTGTCTGAATGGAACATGATGAAAAATCTGGCAGGGAGTATCCAACTCCAGATTTTTCAGCAAATTAACTTAAATGGACAGAAAACCATGGAACTCCATCATGACATTTGATCTTACCATCCTATCGCCACTAACCATTTTAAAGTTTGACACCAAATCACAAGATATTAGGGCAGACGATGAAAAGCTTGGCCAAATAACTTTTAAAGAGCATCTGAAGAAAGAGAGATAGAGGCGTGTGGAGATTTACAGAAGAACTTCCAGAGCTTAGGGTCTTGGCAACTAAAGGCTCAGCTGCTATGTGTGCAGCAATTTAAGGAATTGGAGAAACTTTGAGAGTTAGAAAAGAGACAAAGAAAGGGAAGAGCAAGACTTTGCAAGGATTTGAAAAGGTCAAGAATTTTAAAATCAGAAGAGTTGCTGGATTTGGAGTCAATGTAGTTCACTAAGCATTGGACTAACAGTAATTTTGGATCAGTTGAAGTTATGGAATGTGAAAGGTGCAAGGATAGCGAGGATAACATTGTAATCTCTAAATTTAATTATTCCAAAGGTAAGGACCAAGGTTTCACCAGTAGTTGAATTGAGACAGGTAATGTTAAGGAGAGAGAAATTGGCTCTTGCTGATGAAGAAAATATGTGGTTTCAAGCTAATCTCAAACAGGATGCCATAGTTGCAAACATTTTGGTTTGGCATCAGACAGCAGAGAAGAACTGAGTTAGTGGCTATGGAACAGAGTTTGTGCTAGGGCTAAATATGTAGGTTTCAGTTTTCCCAATACTCAAAAGGACGTTTCTACTCAAGGGGGGCTCAATTCAGGTCAACCACAAACAGATAGATCAGAAAAAGTGGAAAAGTTGGGTGAGGTGCTCACAAAGTAGAATTTGGGGTTGTAGCATAAACAAAATTGAATAATGCTGTCAATGGACAGCAGTTAAGAAAAGGGAAGGGCTAAATAGTTCATGAAGGGCCTCCAGAGATAACAGTTCACCAAGTCAATAAAACAATCTTTCACTTATCTATTCAAATTTGAAAATCCCTGGATACTCCAAAGTGATTGACAGCCAATTAGTGGTTTTTAAGTTTTGACACCATTGTAAAATAGATCAGAGTGGTGCTGGAAAAGCACAGCAGATCAGGCAGCATCTGAGCAGCAGAAAAATCGACGTTTCAGGCAAAAGCCCTTCATCATGAAGGGCTTTTGGTCGAAACATCAATTTTCCTGCCCTTCGGATGCTGCCTGACCTGCTATGCCTTTCCAGCACCACTCTGATCTAAACTCTGGTTTCCAGCGTCTGCAGTTCTCACTTTTGCCACCATTGTAAAATAGCTAAGGTTTGGAATTTTGGCAGAAAGAATAGACTAGAAGCATATTATTTAAATGGTGAGAGATTGCAGAACTCTGAGATGGAGAAGGATCTGGGTATCCTAGTGGATGAATTACAAAAGAACACCAGGAACAGCAAAGAATTAGGAAAGCAAATACAATGTTATCATTTATCACAAGACAAACTGAATAAAAAGTAGGGGAGGTAATGCTTCAGTTTTACAGGGTGCTGGTGAAACCACATCTGAAGTTCTGTGCACCGTTTTGGTTATCTGATTCAAGGAAGAACGTAAATGCATTGAAAGCAGTTCAGAGATTTACTAGACTAACACCTGGAAGGAGTCAATGTCTTATGAGGAAAGGTTGCACAGGATAGGTTCATATCCACTGGAATTTAGAAAAGCAAGTGATTTGATTGAAGCAACTAAGATTCTGAGAGGTCTTGATTGAGTAGATGTGGGAAGGATGTTTTCTCCTAAAGGAGTATCAAAGACTAGGGATCTCTCTTTAAAAATCAGGGGTCACCCATTTAAAACAGATGACATAAAACCTCTCAATGAGTTCAGTCTTTGGAACTATTTTCTTGTAAAGGTGGAAGAAGAAATATGAACAGGCCATTCAACTCTTTGGGTCTGCTCTCTCAAGCATTATGATTATGGCTGATCATCGAGCTCAATACCCATCCCATTCTCTCTCTATATCCCTTGATGCCTTTAGCTACAAGAGCTACACCTACTTCCTTCTTGAAAACACAATGTTTTGGTCTCGTCCAATTTCTGTGACAGTGAACTCCACAGTCTCACCAGGTTGAGAGAAGAAATTTCTCTTCAGCTCAATCTTAAAAAGGTTTACCAATTATCCTTAAACTATGACCCTCGATTCCTGACTCAACACCATCAGGAACATCCTTTCTGTGGTTATGAGGTTACAACCAAGTCAGCCATGATCTTATTGAATGGCAGAGCAAGTGGGGGCTGGACAAAACACTTATTCTTGCTCCTAGTTCGCATGTCCTCATTTCGCAATGTTTTTGGCACAAAATTTGTTTCCTTGTTTAATTTGAGACTATGAACTTTGTTCAGTTTGCACCCTGTTACTTCCTACTCTAAATCATGTTTCAGTAAACTAAAAATATAATCATGTATAAAACCAGTGACTGCAGTTATGGGACAGCAGCCATTTTGGCCTCAGGTAACATGGCACTCGGCTACTTGCTCTAAACTACTCTTTCACTGAATTCCCTCAAAACTAGTTACCTCGTTACAAGCATCCCACATAAAGTACCACTTAACCCTGCAATTAAGGCAATGGCCATTGGAAAGTGCTGCAAGCGGGTGAGCAATTATCAGCTGGATTTAACTCTATATCTTACCCAAGATCCTGATAACATGGTGACTATCTTCAGTTGCATTGTAGAGGGCCAATGAACCCAGGGACCCAGCACTGTACATATACTCTCCACTGGGGGAAAACACAAGTCCAATCACTTGTCCTCTGTGCTGTCTGGAAACCACACACAAAATATTAGCAAAACCAGGGTCAGAAACTTCATGCATCCTCTCCATAGCAAAGTATACTTTGGAAAGCTTGGACAAAATAAATTAGAAAATAAAAACATGTTCATAATCAAAAATGAACTCACCGTTGTTCAGCCAGAAGACTGGAATTCCCCACATTGAAAACTCGCACTACTCCACTGCTGAATCCACAAGCAAAGATTTGCTGTGTGGGGTGAAACGTCACAGCACACGGTGTCTCTTCAGCACTCACAAAGTCATACATCTATTATTCAGGAAAATATGCATTTAACTGCATGGCAACTGCATTAACAATACAAGTCAACATATTCGTTTGAATTTAAAGAAATCATCTCACTTCTAACTTCTTTGGATGCGAGAACGCACAGCAAGACAAAATCACTTACAAGCATACAATTCTTTTATTGAAAGAGTTTGAGTATCAAGTTTTCCTTTGGAGTAGGAGGGAGAAAGTAAGTGAGAGCGTGAGGAAGAGAAAATGGTGTTATGTACAATGTTTTTGCTATTTTTAATAAAAGGGAAATGTATTTCTCAACAGAACTAACCATGGGGCATTATACAACTGCAATCATATTATTTCTCTAATGAGGTAACTATGAAAGGGAACTGTAAATAAAATTTAGGCTGAGGCCTGTTTTACATTTCATTATATCCTAAACCCTAAGTGACCAGTTATGACAAGTGAGAATAGTAATTTAGGAAAGGTTGACATTTTCCAAAGGAACTCTCCAAATACACATACCTCTAAATATAAAAATACTTACTGCTCAATTTGAACATACATACTTGTTGCATAGAGTCCAGGTCCCACACACGGATGGTGCAGTCTTCAGATACAGTAACAAGATGCCTCCTTATCCCATCAACTGAGAAAGCTAGAATTTTGTTTGTATGTGACCTCATTAATGTGGTATAACCTCTACTGGGTATATCCAGGTATCCTAGGTTACCTGTAGTGGTTGCTGCAAGCACTTTCAGTCCATTAGGGTCAATACTTACGAAGCTAACACCACCTTCGTGTTCTGTAAATAAATGTAGAGATTAAGCAATTCAGTTTGTTCAGCCATTAATATTAATTTATACATTCCGAAATTTTAAAACTTACTTTGTGAAAGTAATGCAAGGAATAAAAGACACTTTACTAAGACCAGGAGCAAATGTTTTCATAAGCCAATTTTCATATCTGCTTTTCAGTTAGATGGGCATCTGACATGAACAAAAGCATTGTCAGGCTACTGAAAAAAAGCAAATTGAGCCCTTTAAAGTGCATTAAGGAAACAAAATCTTTTGCCATGAGTGAATAAAAATAGTTACTCAAGTACAGAGACTCAAAGTTTAGATATCTCCAAATTTGTACAGGGGTCGGAATGAGATTAGCCAGCCAAAACTGCACAGTTTATTTGTAGAAAGCAATGGATTAACCACTGACTTCCCAGTTGGAAACAAACTGTATTTTAGGATTTGGAGATGCCAGCATTGTACTGGGGTGTACGAAATTAAAAATCACACAACACCACTGACCCGGGTTCAAATCCCGCCTCAGGCGACTGTCTGTGTGGAGTTTACACATTCTCCTAGTGTCTGCGTAGGTTTCCTCCAGGTGCTGTTTCCTCCCACAGTCCAAAAACGTGCAGGTTAGGTGAAGGGGTAAATGTAGGGGAATGGGTCTGGGTGGGTTGCGCTTCGGCAGGTCAGTGTGGACTTGTTGGGCTGAAGGGCCTGTTTCCACACTAAGTAATCTGATCTAATCTGACCAGGTTATAGTCTAACAGGTTTAATTGGAAGCACTCGCTTTTGGAGCCTGCTCCTTCATCAGGTGGTTGTGGTGTACATGATTGTAAGATACAAATTTATAGCAAAAGTTTACAGTATGATGTAACTGAAATTATACATTGAAAAAGACCTTGATTGTTTGTTGAGTGTCTCATCTGTTAGAATTACCACTTTAGTTTCAATTCTTTCATACGTAAATCGCAAAAGGAGAGGAGAGGAGAGGAAGGAGGAAGAGAGGAGAGGAAGGAGGAAGAGAGGAAGGAGGAAGAGAGGAGGAGAAGAAGGAAGAAGAGGAAGGGGAGAGAGAGAGGAAGG